>NW_022291865.1:1495961-1618201 GCF_002776525.5 Piliocolobus tephrosceles
CACCGCGCCCGGCCTAAAAAAAAATCTTATCAGGCTGGGCGTGGTGGCTCACACCTGTAATCCCAGTACTTTGGGAGGCCGAGGCGGGTGGATCACCTGAGGTCAGGAGTTCGAGACCAGCCTGGCCAACATAGAGAAACCCCATCTCTACTAAAAATACAAAATTAGCCAGGCGTGGTGACGCATGCCTGTAGTTCCAGCCACTTGGGAGGCTGAGGCAGGAGAATCGCTTGAATCTGGGAGGCAGAGGTTGCGGTGAGCCAAGATCACACAATTGCACTCCAGCCTGGACAACAAGAGTGAAACTCCATCTCAAAAAGAAAAATCTTATCACTCAAAAATTCTAGGTGTTGTATAGATTATTTTCGCACACTTCGCAATCTATTCTTCTCCATTAGTCAAAATTTAAACAACTATTATTTAAAAATTAGAGTTATGTTTCAAAAGCTTATCAGTTTTGGCAGTTCATTTTTGTTATGATGAAGTATTCAGGATTTGGAAGTTTTTGGTTTATTGGTTTGTTTTTTAAGTAACTAATCAAAAATGGTTTTTGTTACATCCAGTTAGTATTACATTGAACTCAATTAAGGTTGGAGTATTGGTGAGCATTTATTATTTGAGTCATCTTTATCGTTCTTCATGCTTAGTAAAATATTTGAAATCAAGACAAACTCATTTTTCCTTTATCAGATGCATACTTCTACTGGAGGAGGGTTCTGTGACTGTGGAGACACAGAGGCATGGAAAACTGGCCCTTTTTGTGTAAATCATGAACCTGGAAGAGCAGGTACTATAAAAGAGGTAAGAATGCTATTTTGTTAAAAATTATTAACTATTTTAAGTTTGCTGAGGTTAGATAAGAATAAATGTTATGTGTATAGATTCCGTTTAGAACCCTGATATTTTTATTCTCATATTCAGCTGTAAGGAAATTTTTTTTTCCAGCTCCAGAGAAGTTAAGGATTTGATAATGTCTCTAAATTAGAGAGAATGAATTTACAATGAAAAGATGAATTCAGAGAATGTTTTGTTAAGCAATCAACTTGATACATAAGAGTGCACAGGTCGGGTGCTGTGGCTCACACCTGTAATCCCAGCACTTTGGGAGCCTGAGGCAGGTGGATCACCTGAGGTCAGGAGTTCAAGACCAGCCTGGCCAACGTGGTGAAAAGCTGTCTCTACTAAAAATACAAAAATTAGCCAGGTGTGGTGGCACATGCCTGTAATCCCAGCTACTCGGGGGTCTGAGGCATGAGAATCACTTGAACTTGGGAGGTGGAGGTTGCAGTGAGCCAAGATCATGCCACTGCACTCCAGCCTGGGTGACAGAGTGAGACTCTATCTCAAAAATAAAAATAGTACACAGCATATAAGCCTAAATGAACAAAAGGAAGTAATTATTAATAGATAAGAGTAGCATATAGTGAATTAGTAGAGCTGATATATACAGTAATTGCTTTTCTTAAAGAACATGTCAATTAGATTAAATAGATACATCCCAGTCAAGGAAATAAAAAAGTTTGAGCAAGCCCAGATATAGACAATTAGAAATGAGAATAGGGAAATAACCATAGAATCACAGATACAGAAGGAATCCCAAGGATTATAAAATACTCTTTTAGTGATTTTGTGCAATTATACTTGAAAATGGATTATCTTATCAGATAGTATAGAGTACAATATTTTTATTCAAAAGCAGAGAGAAAACTTGGTCAGTTACATTGAAGAAGTTCAGAAAATGGTCACAAAAAAGTACTTGCCCCAGAATGCCATGTTCAGAAATTTTACAGATGAATTATTTCACAACTTCAAGGAATATAGTTTTTGTGCTCTTTAAACTGTTGTGGCTATCCCTAAAACAGCAAACACCTGTAGGGCACATGTGTTGATCTTTTAAGTACCATTCTGCTCTTAAACTATGACACTTGTTGTCAGAAATACCTGGTTCCAGGTCTGGGTCAGGGAAAGTGTAAGCTCATGCAAAAAAGAATGTAGGACCCAGCTTGAAAAGGTTCACATTGAATAATCGAAGCATAATTGAATTGAATTGAAATAATTGAAGCACTTGAATAATTGAAGCATCAAAAGAAAAAACAATAAATAACCAATATAATTGATTGAATCACATTGAGTATATAAAAATCCATGAGTTCCTAATGAAACCTAAATGAGAGCTAGATGAAGTAAAACCTGTCTGTCACAATGACAACTAGCTGTACTGTCAATTTCTTACTATTAAAATTGGTAAAGAGAGTGAAGTAAGCATTTATCCTGCCTTTTCAATAAGAATTGTATTTCATGGTAACCAAGTATCTCTAGTTCATTAGGAAAAGCTTTTCTTTCTGGAGAAATGCTAGCTGATAGAGAAGGAATGATAGAACTAGAAAAATCAACATTTTGTCAACCATAAGGAAATATTTGATTCAGACAAGGATGCTAAAATTCTTAAGACTCAGGTGGATGAGGAACATTATTTACTTACTTCTAAATTATTGATTATTCGCTAGTCATAAGGGGAAAAAACAGAACTTTTACAATTTTACAATGGAGTTGTCGTACTGTCATCACCTGAAATCAGTCATTAGTATTAACATCATCATTAATAATGAAGTGATATGGCATAATAAGCTTTTTTTTTTTTTTTTTTTTTTTTTGAGACATAGTTGCCCAGGCTGGAGTGTAGTGGTGTGATCTCAGTAACCTTCACCTCCTGAGTTCAAGCAATTCTCATGTCTCAGCTTCCTGAGTAGCTGGGATTACAGGCGTGCGCCACCACATCCAGCTAATTTTATATTTTTAGTAGAGATGGGGTTTCATAATGTTGGCCAGGCTGATTCAAACTCCTGGATTCAAATGATTCACCTGCCTCGGCCTCCCAGAGTGCTGGGATTACAGGTGTGAGCCTCCATGCCCAGCCAGCATAATAAGCTTTTCATATGATATACAATGAAGTATATAGTTTTAACATTTGAAAGCCAATGTAATACACCATATAAATAGAATAAAAACCACATTATCACCTCAGTAGATGTAGCAAAAACATTACAAAATCCAATAGCCTTCCATGATAAAAATACTTCAACAAACTGAGAATAGAAGGGAACTTCCTCAGCCTTTTTCATAGTTGTTCTGATAAAGGACATCTACGAAAAACTCACAGTTAATATCATAGTTAATGCTGAAACAGTGGATGTTTTCCCCTTGAAGTCAGAAACAAGACAAGGATGTCTGCTTTTGCTATATCGGCTCAATATTGTATTGGAGGTTCTACCAAGGAATTTAGGGAATAAAAGTAGTTAAAAGGCATCCATGTTGGAAAGGGAGAAGTAAAACTAGCTCCGTTTGCAGAGGACATGATTTTGTAGACACTAGGCTATTTTATCAATTACAACCATAAAATATACACATCTTCGGCCATGAAATACACGCAACTGGTGGCTCACGCCTGTAATCCCAGCACTTTGGGAGACCCAGGCAGGAGGCTTACTTGAGGCCAGGAGTTAGAGACCAACCTGGGCAACAGTGATTTTGTATATGAAAAATCCTAAAGAATCCATAGTTATTTTTTATTCTATTTGTATGGTATATTACATTGATTGATTTTTAGATGTTAAAACTATGTACTTCATTTTAAATCATATAAAAAGCTTATTATGGTGGCTGGGTGCAGTGGCTCACTCCTGTAATCCCAGCACTTTGGGAGGCTGAAGTGGGTGGATCACTTGAGGCCAGGAGACTCCATCTCTACAAAAATTTAAAAATTACCTAGGTGTAGTAGCACATGCCTGTAGTCTTAGTTACTCAGGAGGCTGAGGTGGGAGGGAAATACAAGTAATTTTTGTAGCATTATCTTGTTACAAAATCTTACAATGTTGCTGATGTTTTTACATTATTTTTTACATCCTGGCCAATACTTATTGTTTTCTGCATTTTTTGTTATAGCCACCTACGTAGCTGTGAAGTGGTATCTCGTTGTGATTTGGGTTTGCATTCCCTAATGGCTTATGATATGGAGCATTCAAGTGGATTTTATAACTGATTGACTTGAACAAGCTTTTTATTAATGTTCTGTAATGAAAAGAACATTGCTTTTTTGTGGGAGTCAAAAGAACCAGATTTTAGTCATGTTTCTGCTCTTTATAAGCTCTGTGATCTTAGATGAGTTCCTTATCTTTTTTTTATGGTTAAGTACCTGACATTAAATTTATCATCTTAACCGTTTTTTTTTTTTTTTTTTTTTTTTTTTTTTTTGAGACGGAGTCTCGCTCTGTCGCCCAGGCTGGAGTGCAGTGGCCAGATCTCAGCTCACTGCAAGCTCCGCCTCCCGGGTTTACGCCATTCTCCTGCCTCAGCCTCCCAAGTAGCTGGGACTACAGGCGCCCGCCACCTCGCCCGGCTAATTTTTTGTATTTTTAGTAGAGACGGGGTTTCATTGTGTTAGCCAGGATGGTCTTGATCTCCTGACCTCGTGATCCGCCCGTCTCGGCCTCCCAAAGTGCTGGGATTACAGGCTTGAGCCACCGCGCCCGGCCCTTAACCGTTTTTAAGAGTATAGTTCAGTAGTGTAGATATAGAGTTCAGTAGTGTTAAGTATATTCACTAGTGTAACAGATCTTAAGAACTTTTTCATCTTGTGACACTGAAACTCTATACCCACTAAACAACCTTCTGCCTACCCTCAGCCCTTGGCAACCACCTTTCTACCTTCTGCTTCTATGATTATGACTACTTTAGATACTTCATATGAGCAGAATCATACGGTATTTGTCCTTCTGTGACTGGCTGGGTTCCATTTCTTTTCGATGTCATTAATACCTGTTCTGCCTTAGAGAGTAGCCAGGAGGATCTGGGGAAGCAAGTTGTGAGAAAAGTCTTTGTAAGCTATAAGGGATAAACAATTGTTATGTGATATCATCATAATTAGCTACTCAGAAAGGCAGGTAGGAACATTTGTAAGAGAGTATTTCACTAATGGGGAGACTCCATGGTTCTGCCTCCTTTTTGTCATCAGTAACACCAACTCGGCCACAAGGGGTTAAGCTAACCCGATCTAAATATATAGCAACCCTGTTGAGCTCAACTTGAATTCATTCCTGGAAGATGTTGTAATGAATTCAGCAAAGTGATTATTTTAACTTAACATTTCCTTCCTTATCCATTTATTTGTATGCAATCTTGACTAGTATGTTTTTCTGTGCTTTTTTATAGAATTCACGCTGCCCGTTGAATGAAGAGGTAATTGCCCAAGCCAGGAAAATATTCCCTTCAGTGATAAAATATGTTGTAGAAATGACTATATGGGAAGAGGAAAAAGAACTGCCTCCTGAACTCCAGATAAGGTGGGGAAAACTGTCAAACGGAACAAGTTTTAGTGATGGTTATTTATATTGTAAAATGTTGTTTGATAATTGTTTTTGTTATTTACTGCCTAATTATTGTTAGGAAAAATTCTTAGTGACTTATCTCTTGGGAATATTTCAAAATGTCCGTTTGTATGATATACTTTGCTAGGCACCATCTAGAAGCTAAGCCAAAAGAATAGTCTATCAGGAGCTTTGAATTTCTAGGAAAAAAATATCAACATTTTTGGGGTCTTGTTCTAAATGGTTTATAAGGACCTAGCAGCCTCTCATCACACTAAGTAAATAAATTGCCCAGTTTGATCCTGGCCTGGACTAATGTCCAGTTTCCTCAGGAGGTTCGTGAACAAAGATAGGGACTTTGAAACAGTGTATCTCCCTGTAGCCCAGGTTTTTAGCTGTTGTCCTGATCAAGAAGGTTGGATGGGAACGAGGAAATGGCCCTTTCCCCTGTGCTTTGGTATCTAGAATTGTTGAAATTATAGGGATGTAACTTTTTTTTTTTTTTTTTTAAGCTAAAACTCAGCAGTTTCTGGTAGCCATAAGTCTTTCAGTGACAGTAATATTTGCTCTTAACTTACAAATGCCATAAAAGAATTCTGGACCTGGTATGAAGATAACTTTCAGCTGTGTGAGAATTTTTCTACCTGTGTAATATTAGGATTTTCACAAAATTGCAGCACAAATCTAAATAGTCATTCTTTGAGTTTACTATTTTTGTTTGTTTTGTTTTAAAGGGAGAAAGAAGTAAGAATTCTAATTAATAGAGATATTAAATATATTATTAAATGTACTATTTTGACTTATTAGGTCAAAAACCACTTGTGGAAATAAATGTTATGACAAACTGTATCCACAAATATGTTAATTTCCAACAGGTGTTAATGTCAGTTAAACCTTATAAGTCACTTTATGTTGATAAACATAATATGAGCCATCTGCCCATCAAAAAAAGGAGGATTGCTTGAGTATCGTTGTATATGTGAGTAGCATGGGTCTTTGGGTTCACGCATCTGAATTCTAGGCCCTCTCACTGTCTATTGGAACTGTGACCATGACATATTGGTTTTTTAACCCCTTTAGGTCTCTGTTTTCTAAAATGAAAGAGGGCTGAGAAAATATGCCCCTCAGAGTTTTGAGAATCAATTGAGTGTATTGTAAAAGTATGTTATATATTGTTTAAAACTGGGAACATAGGCCAGGCACAGTGGCTCACACCTGTAATCCCAGCACTTTGGGAGGCTGAGGTGGGCGGATCACGAGGTCAGGAGATCGAGACCATCTGGCTAGCATGGGGAAACCCTGTCTCTACTAAAATATAAAAATTGCTGGGCATGGTGGCGGGCGCCTGTGGTCCCAGCTGCTTGGGAGGCTGAGGCAGGAGAATGGCATGAACCCGGGAGGCAGAGCTTGCAGTGAACTGAGATGGCGCCACTGCACTCCAGCGTGGGCGACAGAGCGAGACTCAGTCTCAAAAAACAAAACAAAACAAAACAAAACAAAACAAAACCTGAACATATATGTAGCCCATGGCAGCTGTTTTTCCATATCTTGGGAAATCCTCATAACACTCTTGAATGTAGATATTATGTTCTATTTGGAGATGAAAAAGCAGTCATCTCAGCAAAATTAAAAGATTAGGTGACCTGTCTAAGGTCCGGTTGCCAAAATGACAGTGCTGGTGCTTAAGTCTATACTGTATACTTTTTAAAACTTTAACTTACATGTACATTAATACCAGTATCACTTAAATAGAAAGTAAAAACAAAAATAAATTCAATGAAGTCTGTTTTTTATTACTTGCTTCAAGGTTCTGAGCCTGAGGCCTGTCTCCTTTTGTCAGAATAGGAGATAAGCAAGAGTTAAGGGTAGTATTAAAAACGTACAGTCAGCCCAAGACAGGCAGATCACCTGAGGTCAGGAGTTCAAGACCAGCTTGGCCAACATGGTAAAACCTTGTTTCTACTAAAAATGCAAAAATTAGCCAGGCGTGGTGGTGGGCGCCTGTAATCCCAGCTACTCCGGAGGCTGAGACAGGAGAATCACTTAAACCCAGGAGATGGAGATTGCAGTGAGCTGAGATCACGCCACTGTACTCCAGCCTGGGTGACAGAGTGAGATTCCATCTCAAAAAACAAAGAAACAAACCCCAAAACATACAGTCACTAAACTGAAAGTTTTGAAGGTAATATGAAAAATTGGGGGAAAAACATGGAAAAGGAAATATTTTTATCAGAGTTTTAAAAAGTGATGGCACTATACCACTTAAAATCAAATTCTGGGCCGGGCGTGGTGGCTCACGCCTGTAATCCTGGCACTTTGGGAGGTTGAAGCAGGCGGATTGCTTGAGCTCAGGAGTTTGCAACCAGCCTGGAGAACGTGGTGAAGCATCTCTACAAAAAATACAAAAATTAGCTGGGCCTGGTGACACGTGCCTGCAGTCTCAGATACTTAGGAGGCTGAGGTGGGAGTATCGCTTGAGCCTGGGAGGGAGCGGTTGCAGTGACTCGAGGTTGTGTCACTGCACTCCAGCCTGGGTGACAGAGTGGGACCCTGTTTCAAAAAAAAAAAACAAATTCTATATTACTTTTATGGTGTTACTTTTCTACAGGTAGGAAACTACACAGATGTTACATACTAATTTTGTCTATTTTTTTTTAAACTTTTCCTTTGTTTATTTGATTAGTATCTAAATATGTGTTTGTTTTTTTTCTAACAGGGAGAAAAATGAAAGATACTATTGTGTCCTTTTCAATGATGAACACCATTCATATGACCACGTCATATACAGCCTACAAAGGGCTCTTGACTGTGAGCTTGCAGAGGCCCAGTTGCATACCACTGCCATAGACAAAGAGGTTTGTGGTCTCCTTTTGAATTACATTTCTGTTTTCTAAAAGCTTCCTGGCAGCCAGGTGTTGACTGAAGCCCTTGCTCAGTATTGTGTTAGGTCTGACCATCCTCTCCATTTATTCCATACATCCTAGGTAAATTGGTTAGAGCTTCAGTTTTGTGTGTGTGTGTATCATAATTTTAGGTAACTGTTTATAACTTTCATCTTTTATTTTAAATAATTAGAAAGTTACTGAATTTGGGCGGGCGTGGTGGCTCACGCCTGTAATCCCAGCACTTTGGGAGGCCGAGGCGGGTTGATCAGGAGGTCAGGAGGTCAGGAGATCGAGACCCTCCTGGCTAACATGGTGAAATCCCGTCTCTACTAAAAATACAAAAATTTAGCCGGACGTGGTGGCAGGCGCCTATAGTCCCAGCTACTTGGGAGGCTGAGGCAGGAGAATGGCGTGAACCTGGGAGGTGGAGCTTGCAGTGAGCCAAGATCACGCCACTGCACTCCAGCCCGGGCGACAGAGCGACTCCATCTCAAAAAAAAAAGAAAAAAAGAAAGTTACTGAATTTATTTGGCAAAGCGTAGGTAAGAATGTCATCTCAACTTTAGTCTGGTCCTATAATTCTTTATTGAATGAATGAATGAATAAGTGCATGAATTACGAAAAGTTGATCATTTCTGAGGTCTTAACATGTTTTATTTAAATTATTTTTCGAGTAATATTAATTCTATGGCTCAGTTTATTTAACATCCATCCGGAGCAAAATGGGTTCTTCAGGTAATATGAGTATATAAAAGAAATATTAACCTCATCCTTGCCCTTGGGTGCAGTATAATCTAGAGTAAGAAATAGCATGACATTAGTCATTTAATTTTTTCATTTTTAATGTACTTTTAAAAGATACATGGTTTAATATAGAATTAGAATATGTGGTTAACTTTCTCTGTGTTTCGTATGTGTAGCTTATGTGATCGCAAATCATTAATGAAAGAGCAAATGAAGTGAAAAAAACAAAAGGGTGTGAACAGCTAATAATAGCTAACATTTACGAAGTATTTACATATGTCAAACATGGTATACTTTATATGTAATATCTCACTTAAGCCCTATAGCCATAAGTCAACTATTTTGAGATTGATACTGATATTATTATCTCTATTTCATAAATCTGTATTTATACCTGGAGAACTAAGAGGATCAATATCTTGGCACACCAGTAACTCATTCTGAGTACATAAGAATTCTGGTTAGTGGCCAGGCGCGGTGACTCACACCTGTAATCCCAGCACTTTGGGAGGCCAAGGCACGTGGATCATGAGGTCAGGAGATTGAGGCCCTCCTGGCTAACACGGTGAAACCGCATCTCTACTAAAAATACAAACAATTAGCCCAGCATGGTGGCGGGCACCTGTAGTCCTAGCTACTTGGGAGGCTGAGGCAGGAGAATGGAATGAACCCAGGAGGCGGAGCTTGCAGTGAGCCGAGATCGTGCCATTGCACTCCAGCCTGGGCGACAGAGCAAGACTCTGTCTCAAAAAAAAAATAAAAGAGAGTTCTGGTTAGAATAGCACTCTTGAAAGTTTAATGTTCACATGAATAGATCTTGTTAAAAATGCAGATTCTAGGGGCCAGGTGCTGTGGCTCATGCCTGTACTTGTAGCACTTTGGGAGACTGAGGTAGGAGGATCACTTGATGCCAGGAGTTTGAGACCAGCCTGGCTAACATAGCGAGACTCTGTCTCTACAAAAAAAAACTGAGACAAAACAAAATATAAATTCTGATTTGCTATGGGGTATGCAGTTCAGTTCTTCATTTCTAACAGGTTCCCAGGTGATTTCTAGTAGGTTTGCTATTGGGTATGCAGTTCTTCATTTCTAACAAGGTTCCTAGGTGATTTTGATACTTCCAGTGCAAGGACCACATTTTGGTCAGCCTATGTTTTCTCCAACATTTCTCTTGTATATAAATAAGTCTCTGTTTGCTCAGAGGCTAAAAAGATCAGTTATTTACTGATATGACCAGCATGTAAATGTGAACTGTGTTTTCTTCTAAGTTTTGGATGACCTCATAAGTTACATATAGTCAAGTGGAAGTGATAAATGTATGTTAATCATTGCTGGTCTCAGATTGACTGTGTTTCCAGATTCCTTATAATTTGACATAACTCTAAAGTATTTTAAGAAGTGTGTTCTACTCTTTGGCTGATAGATTCCTGAAATTAGATTTATTGTAAGGAAGTGAAGAACATAAGTATGAGTGAGTTTTAAGAGGAATGGTTGAAAGCTATATTTATTTACAGTTAATAAGATTGAGAAAAAGAGAGATAGGTAAGGTAGTCCTTAAAGAACACAAGAAAGATGAAGATTTAGCAGGCAAAAGAAAAGGAAGAGAATAAGCATTCCTGTACACCAACAGCAGGCAAGCAGAGAGCCAAATCATGAATGAACTCTCATTCACAATTGCTACAGAGAGAATAAAATACCTACGAATACAGCTAACAAGAGAAGTGAAGGACCTCTTCAAGGGGAACTACAAACCACTGCTCAACAGGACACGAACAAATGGGAAAAAACATTCCATCTTCATGGATGGGAAGAATCACCATTGTGAAAACGACCATACTGCCCAAAGTAATTTATAAGTTCAATGTTATTCCCATTAAACTACCATTAATGTTCTTCACAGAATTAGAAAAAACTACTTAAAAATTCAAATGGAACCTAAAAAGAGCCTAAATAGCCAATACAATCCTAAGCAAAAATATAAAAGCTGGAGACATCATACTACCCTACTTTATACTACTAGTCTATAGTAACCAAAACAACTTGGTACTGCTACGAAAAGAGACACATAGACCAATGGAACAGAATAGAGAACTCAGAAATAAGACCACACACCTAGAAACATCTGATTATTGACAAACATGACAAAAACAAGCAATGGGGAAAGGATTCCCTATTCAATAAATGGTGCTAGGATAACTGGCTAGCCATATGCAGAAAATTGAAACTGGACCCCTTCCCTATACCTTATACAAAAATTAACTCAAGATAGATTAAAGACTTAAATGTAAAACCCCAAGCTATAAATCCTAGAAAAAAATCTAGGCAGTACCATTCAGGACATAGGCATGGGCAAAGATTTCATGACAAAAACACCAAAAGCAATTGCAACAAAAGCAAAAATTGACAAATGGGATCTAATTAAACCAAACAGCTTCTGCACAGCAAAAGAAACTATCATCAGAGTGAACAACCTACAGAATAAGAGAACATTTTTGCAATCTGTCCATCTGATGAAGGTTTAGTACCCAGTCTACAAGGAACTTAAACAAATTTACAAGAAAAATACCAACAGCCTCACCAAAAAGTAGGCAAAAGACATGAACAGACACTTCTCAAAAGAAGACATACATGCAGGCAGCAAACATGAATAAAAGCTCAACATCATGGATCGTTAGAGAAATGCAGCCAAAAAAAGGAACAAGATCATATCCTTTGCAGGGCTGTGGATGGAGCTGGAAGCCATTATCCTCAGCAAACTAACTCAGGAAAAGTAAACCAAACATGCATGCTCTCACTTATAAGTGGAGCTGAATGATGAGAACGCATGGCCACTTGGTGGGGAGCAACACACACTGGGGCCTGTCAGGGAGATCGAGGTGGGAGAGAGTATCAGGAAGAATTGCTAATGGATCCTGGACTTAATACCTAGGTGATGGGTTGATCTCTGCAGCAGACAACCATGGCACACGTTTACCTATGTAACAAACCTGCACATCCTGCACATGTAACCTGGAAATTAAAAGTTGAAGAAAAAAAGGTAAGGAAGAGAATAGGAAAGGAGAACCAATCAGAGGAAGAAAGAGAAAAGTGGGCAAAGAAAGAAAAGGCGAAAACAATAGAGATAGGAAAAGAAGACAGAAAATAATAGAAGAAAGTGAAATGGGGTATTTAGCAAACATTTTTTAGTCCTTCAGAATGATACCGGGTTTAGTCAGATGTCAATACCTATATCACTGTTGCTATGCTGTAGTTATAGGTCATAGAATGAACTTTAAAGGTTAATCAGGCTTATGATTTTCAACTATAGTACTAGTTGTACAAAGTAAAATCTACTTGGGATGTTAGATTTTCAGAACAATTATTAAATATATATTTATACCCTGTCTCATTCAGAAAACATTAGGTGGCTGTAATCACAAAGACCTTAAAAGACAGTCTTTAAATATCCTTCTTAGGAGAAAAATGGAGCCTTTTGTTTTTGTCCTGGTAGGACCCTGTTTGATGGTAAAGTTGTAAGATAGGGCCGGGTGTGGTGGCTCACGCCTGTAATTCCAGTACTTGGGGAGGCTTAGGCGGGCGGATCACCTGAGGTCAGGAGACTAGTCTTGCCAACATGGTGAAACCCCGTCTCTACTAAAAATACAAAATTAGCCGGGTGTAGTGGCACATGCCTGTAATCCCAGCTACTCAGGAGACTGAGGCAGGAGAATTGCTTGAACCTGGGAGGGGGAGGTTGCAGTGAACTGAGATTGCACCATTGCACTCCAGCCTGGGCAACAGAGCGAGATTCTGTCTCAAAAAAAAAAGATGTAAGATAGGAAATAGTGAAAAACCAGTGAAATTGGCCATCCTTATATTGAGAGCACAATATCGCTGGTCCTCTAACTTGTGCTTTTAGCACTTAGAAAGTTTGTTTCTCTGACTGCTTTGCTTGTTAGACAACTCTCATTCTTAGAAAAATTGTTTTCCTGTTTTCAGCCAAAATCTGTCTCTATGTGTTTTCCGACTAATTTCTTATAGAACAAACCAGAAAAGCTCTTCTTTTTCTTTCAGGTGACAACCCATCAAATAGTTTTTAAAAACTTTTATGTTTGTTTTCTTCTGTTTTCTTCAGCTGTCCTATGATAATCTCATACTGATCAAGCTCTATTTCCTTCTCTTGGCCTCCTCCCCCGGGTAAATAATAGTTTATCAAAGATTTTCTTAAAATGCGTAAAACAGTCTGTTTTACAAACCCTTAAATATACACACTTTTAGTGAACTCTAAGTGAGTTCACTAAACATTTATTAAAGCTCTTTGAGGAAATACCAAGATGAATTAGATTGAATCTGCCTTTGAGGAAATACCAAGATGAATTCAAAGAATTATTCCCTACTGTTCTTATGAAAGAAACAGTCATTCAAAGGCCGGGTACGGTGGCCCACACCTGTAATCCCAGCACTTTGGGAGGCTGAGGCAGGCGGATCTCCTGAGGTCAGGAGTTCTCGACCAGCCTGACCAACATGGAGAAACCCCATCTCTACTAGAAATACAAAATTAGCCAGGTGTGGTGGTGCATGCCTGTAATCCCAGCTACTCAGGAGACTGAGGCGGGAGAATCACTTGAACCCAGGAGGTGGAGGTTGCAGTGAGCTGAGATCATTCCATTGCACTCCAGCCCGGGCAACAACGAACGAAATTCCATCTCAAAAAATAATAATAATAAAAAAAAGAAAGAAACAGGCATTCAAGAAAAAATTTAAAGATGTAATGGTGCTCTTTTTAAGTTCATATTTTTAAAAAATTAATTTTTATTTTAAGAGACAGGGTCTCACTATGTTGCTCACACTTGTCTTGAACTCCTGGGCTCAGGTGATTTGCCTGCCTTGGCCTTCCAAAATGCTGGGATTACAGGTGTGAGCCACTGCACCCGGCTTCTGGGTCACATTTTTGCCGTCTTATGTACAAGGTTAATATTGCAGACTACAAGAGAAAATCTTAGTAGATAATCAGATCTATTATTGTAGGAGGATTACTGTGAGCTGTCATGATCTTAGGACTCTGAAAAGGCACATACCAGTAGGAGAAACCAGTGTCCCAGGAGAATTGACTTGCGAAAGCATGGGGCTGTGCTTTGTCGGTTTTCATATGGAATGGAAAGATCTGTGTCTCCCAGTGTTTGCCCTATCTCTTCCTAGCATTTCTTCCTGTTACTGCTCTCCTCTGCAGTCAAAGTGGGGAAGGCCTGTAGCTACAGCTAATCTATCTACTGATAGGTTGTCTTGTTTTGGGGTCCCAAGGCTCCATAAGGTGATGGTGATTGCAAGAAAAGCTTTTTAATAAATGATTATTCAAAAGGTAAAATAGGACATGAGATAATGTTGTACACCCAATTAAGGTGAAAAATGTACTCCTTGGCTAGAAGAAACTGTGTTGCAGTTAGTCTGTTTTACAAAACCTTAAAGATACACACTTGTAGTTCTGTGCTTTCAGCTGTAGTGTGAGGATAAAGGTAACCTATTAGAAATCACTTGGAAAGAATTTTTTTTTTTTCGGAGTAGACATGCCAGCCCAAGCCTAGGAAATCAGAATTGGGAGTGTGGGGAAGAGAATAGGAAAGAAATGCTCGTGTATTTTGAAAACACTGCCTCTCTTCAGTTGATCTACTCCCACCCCTGTATTTTTTGGTCATTAAGAAAGGTTATTTTTGTTGGATTTCTGTAGTCCCAGCTACTTAGGAGGCTGAGCCTGGGAGTTCAAGGCTGTAGTGAGCTTTGATCACACCACTGCCTTCCAGCCTGAACAACAGAGTGAGACCCCATCTTCAGTCAATCAATAAAATTTTTAATGGTGGTAAAATCTACATAACATAAAATTTATCATTTTAATCTTTTTCTAGGTATACCGTATACTAGTGTTAACTATCTTGTCATGCAACAGATCTCTAGAACTTTTCTATCTTGCAAAACTGAAACTTTATATCCATTCAACAATTCCCCCTTTTCCCCTCCCTCTATCCCCTGGCAACCACCAATTCTACTTTCTAAGAGCTTGACTATTTTAGATATCTCATACACGTGAGATCATGCAGTATTTGTCTGTTTGTGACTGGTTTATTTCACTTAACATATATGTCCTCAAAGTTTATCCATATTTTATCAACTATATGACATGTATATGTATATGGTATATGTGGTATGTGTGTATATATATATGTATATATGTATACACATAAATATGTACAGTGTTGTACTGTACAGTATTGTCCTGTATACAGTATATACACACACACACACCATATTTTGTTTGCCTGTTCATCTTGTCAGTGGACACTTGGGTTTCTTCCACCTTCTGCTATTGTGAATAATGCTCTTGTGAACATGGATCCACAAAAGTCTGTTCAAGTCTTTGCTTTCAGTTCTTTTCGGTACATGCCCACAAGTGGAATTGCTGGATCATATGGGAATTCTATTTCTAATTTCTTGAGGAACCATCATATTGTTTTCTATAGCAGCTGCACCATTTTGTATATTCTCCAGCAATGCACAAGGGCTTCTCCACATCCTTGTCAGTACTATTTTCCCTAGGTTATTGGGGTACAGGTGGTATTTGGTTATATGAGCAAGTTCTTTAGTGGTGATTTGTGAGATTTTTGATGCACCCATCACCCCAGCAGTATACACTGCATCCTATTTATAGTCTTTTGTCCCTCTTCCCCCACCCACCCTTCCCTCAAAGTACCCAAAGTCCATTGTATCATTCTTATGCCTTTGCGTCCTCATAGCTTAGCTCCCACGTATCAATGAGAACATACGATGTTTGGTTTTCCATTCCTGATTTACTTCACTTAGAATAATAGTCTCCAGTCTCACCCAGGTTGCTGCAAATGCCATTAATTCATTCCTTTTTTATGGCTGAGTAGTATTCCATCCTGTGTGTGTGTGTGTGTGTGTGTGTGTGTGTGTATACACATGTGTGTGTCTATATATACATATATGTGTGTTTGTATGTGTATGTGTATATATGTGTGTATATATAGATATGTCACAGTTTATCCACTCTTTGATGGGCATTTGAGTTGGTGCCATGATTTTGCAATTGCGAATTGTAACTGCTAAAAGCATGTGTGTGCAAGTATCTTTTTCTTTTTTTTTTTTTTTTTTTTTTTTGAGACGGAGTCTTGCTCTGTCGCCCAGGCTGGAGTGCAGTGGCCGGATCTCAGCTCACTGCAAGCTCCACCTCCTGGGTTCACGCCATTCTCCTGCCTCAGCCTCCCGAGTAGCTGGGACTACAGGCGCCCGCCAACACGCCCGGCTAATTTTTTGTATTTTAGTAGAGACGGGGTTTCACCGTGTTAGCCAGGATGGTCTCGATCTCCTGACCTTGTGATCCGCCCGTCTCGGCCTCCCAAAGTGCTGGGATTACAGGCTTGAGCCACCGCGCCCGGCCGTATCTTTTTCATATAATGACTTCTTTTCCTCTGGAAAGATAGTGGGACTGAGTATTTAGGGTGTCTCCCAGGTCCTGCAGGAGCAGTCCCCTCCTTCAGAAGGTCTGTGGGTCCTCTTTGGATTCCTGGTTTGTTCTTGCAGTCGTTCTGAAGCTAAAATTCATGATGTGAGCCTCTGTGCGCTCCTCCGTCCATCTGAGTCGGAGCTGCAATCTAGTCCTGCCTCCCATCCACCATGATCAGCAAACTCCCTTGTTAATTTTTGATAGCAGCCAAAAAATATGGACGTGAGGTGGTTTTCCTCCCCCCGTTTATTGAGATCCACTGCTGTAGGTTAATTGCCAGCATCACATACATATAAGCTGATTGAGCTCAAGTTTATATAACTATTCTTGTCTTATCTGTTCTTTTAACAATCTCTTATGGCCTGGCTTTTTGTGCATTTTTTTCTTCTGTAATGGCAACCTTACTGGTATAATTAGTAGTCCAAATATATTTGGATAGTTCTTATGCTTATGTACTAAGGAGCTAAAGAGGGAATATTATAGGATGGTTAGAAGTGCAGACTCGAGATGAAATGCTTGTCATGGATCTCTGAATCTATCACTTGCTAACTTTCTGATTTGGGGACAAATTAACTTCTGTCTTATTTTTCTTTTTATCATCTGTAAGTGGGGTATACTTTCTTCATAGGGTCATTATAAAGGTTAAATGAGGAAGACAGTGCTTCCTTTTTTCACATGACACACATAGAAAATGATAAATTTTTACAGGTGGGTAAAAGAATAAGCTACAAGGAAATCCTACATAGACCTTGCATGAGCGCCTCCAGGACTGGTGGAATCAGTAGTCCAACTATACTTCCAGCTCGTTAATGGGCCACAAGTATATTATAGGATACGTGTTGAAGAACTGTGAATTCATTCTTGAAAAATATTTTAAACACACAGCAGAAGTTTAGAAAGCCTGAGTCATTGTTTCATACAAGTAGAAAGGACACTTCAGTAACTAAAGAACTACCATTCTTGCCAGGCAAGAAACTCAGCATCTTAAATTATAGAATATCTCTCCTAGGTATATTAAAGTTTTCATACTTCATAAAGGTGTTAAACATTTGCATCTGTCTTTCAGGTATTGTTTCAATATCTTACAATGTTTAGTCAACACGTGATTAGTAATTAAGAGCTCATTAAGTCTTTGGGCTACATATTGCTTATTGATTGTGGTTATCATTTCATTACCTAATTCTCACTTTTGTCTATAATTAGGGTCGTCGGGCTGTTAAAGTGGGTGCTTATGCTGCTTGCCAGGAAGCAAAGGAAGATATAAAGGTAACTTTCTGAATTAGGGGGAAAAAGAGAAGTTAAAGATGAAAGTACTTTACAAGAGGCCAAGTAGAATAATTTGAGTGATGATGTTGTTGAAGTGGTTTGGGGCACCTAGATGCAGAAATTTGGAACTGGCAGGGTTATGTGATTTCTTTTTTTAAAGTATAAATGCCTTTACTAAAAGCAAATTTTAAATACTATTTTTTTGGTTTGTTGCCTTCATTTGTAGAGTCATTCAGAAAATGTCTCTCAACATCCACTTCATGTAGAAGTATTACACTCAGAGATTATGGCTCATCAGAAATTTGCTTTGCGTCTTGGTTCCTGGATGAACAAAATTATGAGCTATTCAAGTAAGCATACCCCCTGTTTTTCTTGTTTCTGATAAAATACTGTGTTTTTTATAGTCACAAATTTTAAAATGTCACTGAGTATGAAATACAGTTTTTCTTTTTTTTGGTTTATACACTTTGATTAATTTTCAGGGTTGCATTTCAAATGCATAATATCTTAGCATATTATTTCAAGTGCATAGTATCAAATAATACCTTTTTATTGACTGTTGAGTCTTTGATGTTGACAGAATTATTCTTTACATCAAATGTAGGAGGATTAATGTTAGTCTTTTCACATGTTATAGGAAAAGTACTTTTAGGAGAAATATTATAAGAATAAAAATTATGGCTGAGTGCAGTGGCTTATGACAGTAACCCCAGCACTGCGAGAGACTGAGGCGGGAGGATCACTTGAGCCCGGGAGTTCAAGACCAACCTGGGCAACAGAGTGAGATTCATCTCTATTTAAAAAGAAAAAGAGTACAAGTTGTGTAATTGTGTGAACTCTTTTGTTTGTAGGTGACTTTAGGCAGATCTTTTGCCAAGCATGCCTTAGAGAAGAACCTGACTCGGAGAATCCCTGTCTCATAAGCAGGTTAATGCTTTGGGATGCAAAGCTTTATAAAGGTAAGTAGACATTTGCTTATGCTTTTTGTCAGGAAGCAAAGGAAGATTATGATCTTAAAGTGGAGCTGTAATATCTTTTGTTTATTAAATTAGTTACTAAATCTGTGATCTTGACTGATAAGATATTACATGTGAATATCAAGTTTAACCAGTCAGTATGTATTCTTTGGTGTTAAAACGCAGGGATGTTATCTTTTAATTATAGAGTCTTTTCATTTAGTGAGAGCCAGTCAAAAAGAGTATATATGTATATATCTATACATGTATCTATATATTCAGGTAGTAATGCCATTGTTGAGTGGCAAAAAGAAAGCTATTTTCATTGTAAAAATCTAAATGAAGAACAAAATGTAAAAGTCAAGAGAAAGGCTAAAAGCATGGAGAAGGAAAAGTACAGAGTAAGAGTACTTTTGAGTGAAATAGAAACAGAATGAAAAAGTTAGGAGAGAATAAATTGAAGTGTAAGATGAAGTGGTGGGAGGGGTACAGAAAAAGAGGGAAAAGGCAATATATGTGTGTATTTTAAATTCTAGTTATTAAATATTAATACAATAAATACTGTTTATATTTGAGGTCTGTTTGCATGTGAAATAATTTTATAATATTCTGCCACTCTAATAGCTGGAATGTTTTTGGTTTTTGCCTTGGTGATTCCCCTCATTCCCCCACCCTCCCCAAAATAATCTATAGGTGCCCGTAAGATCCTTCATGAATTGATCTTCAGCAGTTTTTTTATGGAGATGGAATACAAAAAACTCTTTGCTATGGAATTTGTGAAGGTAATTATTTATAAATTAGATATCAATAAATACAAATAGGCAGTTTTTATAAATGAACTAATAGAAACAGATAATTATGAATCCAAAATTAAATGTTATGATTCATTTCTTTGTCAAAAGTTCGTTCTTGGCCCTGAGGGTTGACTCACACCTGTAATCCCAGCACTTTGGGAGGTGGAGGTGGGTGGATCATTTGAAGTCAGGAGCTCGAGACCAGCCTGGCCAACATGGTGAAACCCCGTCTCTACTAAAAATACAGAAATTAGCCGGGCATGGTGGTGGGTGCCTGTAGCCCTAGCTACTCAGGAGGCTGAGGCAGGAAAATCGCTTGAACCCGGGAGATGGAGGTTGCCGTGAGCCAAGATCGCGCCACCGCACCCTAGTCTGGGCAACAGAGTGAGACTCCTATCTCAAAAAAAAAAAAAAGTTCGGTCTCATACATTGCATAAATATTTTCACAAATGTCATTTGCTTGTATAGAAACAGCGCTCTTAGAGAAGAGGTAGGTGGAACATGACCTACTGACCCAGAGCAAAGGGAAATTATCACATTCACATATGCATTCAGTCTTCCTAATCATTTATTTGCCTGTTTGTAAAGTTACAATAAGAATAGAAGTGACTAATTGAAAAAGGATAGCAGGAAAGAAGAACAGATGTGTATGCTAAAGTGGGGTGCAGGAATTAGGTGGCCAAGGGTTCTACTTAATTGTTGGAAGCTAAAATGTAAGGCTAAAATTTACAGCTTTTTAATGTTTTATTAATCTGTCATGTATCTCTTACCTTACTGTGTCTTTTTGTCTATCAACCAAATTAGATCGCAAGGTTATACATATCAGGGACTCCTTTGAATCTTTTATTTTGCCTTATATAAAGGTATCCAGTAATACTTGTTAATTTCCTCTGATTTTGAGTTGCAGTCAATTCTGTAAGACTTAAGGTAGATATAGGACCCAAGATGGAACTGGAAGCAGAGAAAGAAAGAATGATTGTTGTAAGCAAATGACACTGTGGGATAAGATACCTGCATTCCCTGGATTTTATATGCAGACTTACAAGTAACTAAGACATTTGTTGTATGTCTTATCCTTCAGCAGTGATGGCAACCTAAGATGTTCTCTTCTAAAACTCTTTAGATATAGAATATTGGACCATATGTGTGATCTGAAATGAAATTTTGTTTTCTTATACAAAAGCTGATCTCCCTACTTAGATGATTTTTTTTGTACACCATGGTTACCCCTTAAACATTGTAGGAATTTTGGAAGGTAAAGTATCCAACTTAAAATAGGTTAAGTATCCAACTTTGTGCCTTGCACATAATAGATGCCTGTTATGTGACTGAGTGTATTACCATTTTTGTTCTCCCAGTTTATCAGGGTTGTTTTGCAGTTGTTATGTACCAGTATGGGAAAGAAGTTATTTGCAGCCAGCATCCGTTCTGTTTAAGACTGGATTCAATCTGATGGGTTGGTTTTTCTGGGTCATATTTGTTGTTACATACTTTGAATATATTCCCTGCCCAATACCATTAGAGTAGAAGCTGCTAAAGGTTGCCCCAGATTCTGTTTGGAGAAAGGATAAACTATACCATTGCAGTCCTCTGTGTTTTTTTTTTTTTTTTTTTAACCTGTATGTATGTCTTAATAGTTTCCACTTCTATCTCTGCTGAATTGAGTAAGTGAATTTTTACTTGATTTGTTTTTTTTTTTTTTCTTGAGACGGAGTCTTGCTGTGTCTCCTGGGCTGGAGTGCAGTGGCCGGATCTCAGCTCACTGCAAGCTCCGCCTCCCGGGTTCACGCCATTCTCCTGCCTCAGCCTCCGGAGTAGCTGGGACTACAGGCGCCCACCACCTCGCCCGGCTAGTTTTTTGTATTTTTAGTAGAGACGGGGTTTCACCGTGTTAGCCAGGATGGTCTCGATCTCCTGACCTCATGATCCGCCCGTCTCGGCCTCCCAAAGTGCTGGGATTACAGGCTTGAGCCACCGCGCCCGGCCTTACTTGATTTGTTGTTTGTTATTCTCCTTCTAAGATATTTTTGTTGATCATAATATCTTGCCTTAATAAATAGGAATTATCTTACTTGACATTTTATAGATAGAAAGAAACTTGCAGCAGTTATTAAAATTGGGATTTTTTAAAGGTCTTTAGTAGTGATTTATAATTGATTCTCTACTTATATATTTCAGTATTATAAACAACTACAGAAAGAATATATCAGTGATGATCATGACAGAAGTATCTCTATAACTGCACTTTCAGTTCAGATGTTTACTGTTCCTACTCTGGTATGTATTGATTATATTCCTTTTCAGTCTTTCTAAGTAAAACTTGTTTTGCTTTGTAAGAATTCCACTTAATGTTGAATCAAATTAGAACAATGTTAGAATCAGTAAGTTGGGCTATGTGAATACTTTAGTGCTACCCAAGGACTAGTTAACGAGGCGCTGCCTTGGTTCAGATGTCCTCGTCAATGCAGATGACACCTAGAACTGGTTTCTTACTTTCTAGAGTAACTTACGAACCCTGACTTTTCAAACCAAAAATATTTTATTTTAAAGTTATTGTTTGTAGGCAGATAGAGTAAGATAAAACTGAGAAGCGGGAGAGTGTGCCTGTCAAGCATTTGGGAGAGATGGTGCTACATAGGCCTGGGAGTAGAGTGGAAGATTTTGCTTCCTTTGTATACTACTACTTTTCTTTGTTTTTTGTTTTTTGGTTTTTGAGACAGAGTCTTGCTGGGTTGCCCTGGCTGGAGTGCAGTGGGATGACCTCAGCTCACTGCAGCCTTTGCTTCCCGAGTTCAAGCGATTCTCATGCCTTAGCCACCCAAGTAGCTGGGATTATGGGCATGCACCACCATGCCTGGCTAATTTTTGTATTTTTAGTAGAGACGGGGTTTCACCATGTTGGCCAGGCTGGTCTCAAACTCCTGACCTCAGGTGATCCGCCTGCCTTAGCCTTCCAAAGTGCTGGGATTACAGGTGTGACAAAGTGCTGGGATTACAGGTGTGAGCCACTCGCCCAGCCCTACTTCTTTTCTTGTTTGGAATTAGATAGTTAACCAAACTTGGTTAATTGTTTCTAGTTTACTTTTTCAAAAGGATGGGGAGGAGAATTTAGATTGGGGTAAGAAGGAGATTTCAAAATAGATCGTAGTGTGCTAGAAGTCATGAAGTACATCTTTGTTGTACTTTGCTCATCATGTGATTTTTTTTTGAGACGGAGTCTCACTCTGTCACTCAGGCTGGAGTGTATTAGCACAATCTCGGCTTACCGCAACCTCTGCCTCCTGGTTCAAGCGATTCTCCTGCCTCAGCCTCCTGAATAGCTGAGATTACAGGCATTGCCACCACACCTGGCTAATTTTTGTATTTTTTGTGGAGAAGGGGTTTTGCCATGTTGACCAGGGTGGTCTCGAACTCCTGACCTCAGGTGATCCGCCTGCCTCGGCCTCCCAAAATCCTGGGATTACAGGCATGAGCCACCACACCTGGCTTCATTGTGTGATTACTGATGATGAATGTTTATCTAGATAACCTGTCTGATGGGCTTGGGGTATCCAAATAGGTGTTGTCTAGTTACCGAGGAGTAGGGAATTTTTTTCTTTTAGAAAATAACTTCTTAGTAGTTGCTATTCAGTGAAACTAAGGACTGTGGTTAACATTCAATAACAAACATTTATTAAAAATAACTTACGGACTAACTAAATGAATGAATAAATTAAGTCCATACTACAGTGAGTTAATGCTAAAGAAAATATTCTTGAAATATTCTGCAGGCTCGACATCTTATTGAAGAGCAGAATGTTATCTCTGTCATTACTGAAACTCTGCTAGAAGTTTTACCTGAGTACTTGGACAGGAACAATAAATTCAACTTCCAGGGTTACAGCCAGGACAAACTGGGAAGAGTATATGCAGTAATATGTGACCTAAAGTAAGTTGTTCAAGTCAAAACGTGAGGGTACCTGTTAAACTCAGTGTGCTTATTTGCTGTGTCTTATAAGTAATCCTGTGATCATTTTGGTTATCTAGAATTCTCTTTATAATGATGGCAAGTACAAAGAACTGTTACTGCCTTGCATTAATAAATGTCTTCAGTGAAGGCTTCTTACTGAGTTGTAAAACCTGGTTAATAAAGATGCTATTGAGGAGAGGCCTGTTACAATAACTTGGGGTCTTCTGGGGTCACCAAATGCATTCCCATTGTAATTACCATACTTTTCACTCACTTCCACTCACACACTTTGGTTCTGTCCTTCCTATATAGTCTCTTTGTGCATAGTTTCAGATAATGTATTGATGTAAATTTCTTTCATTTTCTTTTTTCTTTTCTTTTTTTTTTTTTTTTTTTGAGACAGGGTCTCGTCCTGTTGCCCAAGCTGGAGTGCAGTGATGCAAACATGGCTCACTGAAGCCTCGACCTCCTGGGCTCAAGTGATCCTCCTGCCTCAGCCTCCCATGTAGCTGGGACCACAGGCACGTGCCACCACACCTGGCTAATTTTTTATTGTTTTGTAGAGACAGAGTCTCACCTTTTGTTGCCCAGGCTGATTTCGAACTCCTGGGCTCAAGCAATCCTTCTGCTTTGGCCTCTCATAGTGTTGCGATTACAGGCATGAGCTACTGTGCCTGGCTGTTAACATTTTTTTAACTCCCCTTTTGCTGTACTGTTGATCCTCCATATCTGTGGGTTCCACATCTGTGGGTGCAACCAACCACAGATTGAAAATACTCTATTTTTAAAAAATTGCTGCAAGGCTGAGGCAGAAGGATCACTTGAACCCTGGAGGTGGAGGTTGTAGTGTGCCAAGATTGTGCCGCTGCACTCCAGCCTGGCAATGGAGCGAGACTTTATCTCAAAAAAAAAAAAAAATTGCATCTGTATCAGACCAGCCTGGACAACATAGCGAGACCTTGTTTCTACAAAAAATAAAAATAAAAATTAGCCAGGTATGGCAGTGTAAGCCCGTATTCCTGGCTATTCCAGATGCAGAGGCGAGAAGATCACTTGAGCCCAGGGGTTTGAGGTTGCAGTTAACTGTGATCATGCCACTGCACTCCAGCCTGGGCAACAGAGCGGGATCCTATCTCTAAAAAAATAAAATAAAGTTTAGTAAATTGTTATGTTTTATCTTCAGTATAAGTGGAGATGATGGGTAAATTCAGTAGTGAATCGATATGTAGCCATTGCAATTGAAATTTGTTTCTCAGCCAAATTATGCAAAAATTACATGTTGTAGAAAACAAAAACTCCTAATGGCAGTACTTAAAGTTATTGTTAAGTCAGTGAATATAGAGAAAAAAAAAATCTCTCTACCATGGCTGTCATTACTGTGAAGTATTCTTATAACTGAGTTATTTTTATATCCAGTTAAGTGGTGCATAATCACTTGTTTTATCGTATTTTGTGGGTCTCTGACTATAGCTAGTCTTTACGGTAAATAGTTTAGAGCCAGCACATCCCTAAATACCTACCCTTATAGTAGAACTTTAAGGTGTCTGGTTTGGAAGGCAACTTCAAATCTTCTGGTGCTTACAATTCCTCCCCTATATCCCAACCTAAATATAGATATCTCTAGTGACCAGGGGAAGGGAAAATTAACACCTGTTCTGCAGGTACTGTGTAATTCGCTCTCATAAGAATCCTGTGAAATTTATTGGTAACTGCTATGTGCCAAGGAGCTTTGCTTATTTTACCTGATTGTATTCTTGCACCATTCTTAGAAGGTACTTGATATAATCTTACTTTGTAGATTGTAAATATTTGCCTAAGGTCACAAAACTAGTAAGTGGCAGAACTGAGATTTGATTATAGACACCATTTATCTGTAAAACTCATGTTCCTTCTACTATGTCATGTAGCCTCACAGGATACATAAACAGCAACACAAAACCCGCTCTGAAACCTGGCCTAACACACCAATCACAAAAACTCTTTATTTAGCAAATAATTCATGTTCACTGTTTTCTCACTCTCTCATTGTAGAAATTCTGTAGTAACATCTTACTCTTTCCCTGCATGTTTATTTACTAATTTCCCCTGAAACCTTGTTTTTAAATTAGTTAGAAATAACCACACTTAATGTGTTTTCTTCCCAGGATAAAGTCTAAATTCTGTCAGAATTTGTAGGTCTTCATAGTTTAGCTTTGTGTTTATCTGACTGTACCTCAGCATGAAATAAGTTTGTTGGTAATAGTAGGTACTCTGTTCAGCCTGCCTTAGGAAATTTTCACTCTCAAAGCAGCACATTCCAACTTTGGATAGCTTCTTCCAACTCTTAGAAAGTTTCCTATTGTATATTGAACTCTTGTCTTTTTTTGTAGCTTTTATTTTCTGGTTCTAGTTCTCTCTTTGTCCATTGAGAACAACTTCAATTCTCTTTTAACTTGAAGAAGTGTTTAAGGGCAGCAGTCATGTCTGCCAGGTCTTTTCTGCATTGAGTTGCATTTATTTCTTAACTGGTCCCGTTTCATGTTGATTAAAATTCCTTCTAAATCATCGTCCTTCTCTACTGAACCTGTTTCTGGTGCATGTACACCGTTTATGTGTCAAGAGATGAACACAGTTCTCCAACTGACATCTGCCTGGTAAAACACAGAAGGGAGGGATTACTACCTCTCTTATTCTAAAAAATGTGTGTCTATTACTTCAGTTTTGTCAGTTGCTCTTTGGGAGGTATCTCATGGGGTACTTTGTTTCTCGGTTGCTAATTTATTGTGGAAATGCAACTTAGAAAAGAGATGCAGTTGAACCTTGGTTCTATTGAGGAGAACAATATTATTCTTTTATTACTCCAACCTGTTCCTTTGTTCCATTTCCAGAAAGTATAGCACATTCTCAAACCAAATCACTCCCTTACTGTCTCACCCTGTCCACACTTTCTCCCTCTTTTCCCATTGCTTTTGCCACCTATTTTTATCTACAAACTTCTTTTCCTTCCCTTCCTTACCTTTTTGTTTGATCCAGTTCCTTATATCTTCTTGATAAGTCATTTGTAGAAGTCCCTCATGAGCTATGTGAGATTGCTAGAAACCAAAAATGTAAATTCTCTTCTAGATCAGTGCTTCTCAGATTTTAATGTGAATGCAAATCATCTGGGAGCTGCTTTTTTTTTTTTTTTTAATTTAACTTTTATTTTGAGTCCAGGCTTGCTACATAGGTAAACTTGTGTCATGGCGGGTTGTTGTTAAGATTATTTTGTCACCCAAGTATTAAGCCTAGTACCCATTAGTTATTTTTCCAGATCCTTTCCCTCCTTCCAACCTCAGTCCTCTGATAGACCCCAGTGTGTGGTGTTCCCCCTATGCGTCCATGCATTCTCATCATTTAGTTCCCACTTGTAAGTGAGAACATGTGGTATTTGGTTTTCTGTTTCTGCATTATTTTGCTGAGGATAATGGCCTCCAGCTCCATCCACGTTCCCAGAAAAGATGTGATCTCATCCTTTTTCCGGCTGCATAGTATTCCATGGTGTATATGTACCACATATTCTTTATCCAGTCTATCACCGATGGGCATTTAGGTTGATTCCATGTCTTTGCTATTGTGAATGCTGCAATGAATGTATGTGTGCATGTGTCTTTATAATAGAACAATTTATATTCCTTTGGGTGAATACCCAGTAATGGAATTGCCGGGTTGAATGATATTTCTGTTCTTAGGTCTTCAAGGAATTGTCACACTGTATTCCATAATGCTTGAATTAATTTATGCTCCCACCAACAGTATATAAGCATTCCTTTTTCCTTGCAGCCTCCCTGCATCTGTTACTTTTTACTTTTTAATAGTGGCCATTCTGACTGGTGTGAGATGGTATCTCATTGTCGTTTTGATTTGCATTTCTCCAATGATCAGTGATGTTGAGCTTTATTTCATGTGATTGTTACATACTGCCAATGCAGCATGTATGTCTTCTTTTGAAAAGTGTCTATTCTGTTCCTATCCTTTGCTCCCCCCTTTTTTAAATTTAAATTTTTATTTTTCAAGACAGAGTCTTGCTCTGTCACCCAGGCTGGAATGCAGTAGCACTATCTCAGCTCACTGCAACCTCAGCCTCCTGGGTTCAAGTGATTCTCCTGCCTCAGCCTCCCGAGTAGCTGGGAATACAGGCGCACACCGCCATGCCTGGCTAATTTTTTGTATTTTCGTAGAGATGTTTTAGTGGAGATGGGGTTTCACCATGTTGCCCAGGGTGGTCTTGAACTCCTGAGCTCAGACAATCTCCCCACCTCGGCCTCCCAAAGTGCTGGGATTACAGGAGTGAGCCACCACGCCCAGCCTCACTTATTAATTTTTTTTTTTTTTTTTGTAAATTTGTTTATGTTCCTTATAGATGCTGGCTATTAGGCCTTTGTCAGATGCATAGTTTGCAAAAATTTTCTCCCGTTCTGTTCATTGTCTCTTCACTGTGTCGATAGTTTCCTTTGCTGTGCAGAAGCAAATCATCTGGGGAGCTTCCTTAAATTCAGATTCTGGGGATGATTGCGTTGACTCATGTGCTTTGGAAGGCTGAGGCAGGAGGATTACTTGAGGCCAGGGGGTTGCAACCAGCCTGGGCAACATAGTGAGACTTTGTCTCTACAAAAAATAAAATTAGCCAAGTTTGGTGGCACGTGCCTGTAGTCTTGCTACTGGGGAGGCTGAGGCAGGAGGATTACTCAAGCCTGAGAGTTTGAAGTTGCGGTGAGCTATGATCACACCATTGCACTCCAACCTGGGCAACAGAATAAAGTCAACTTTAAAAAAATACGGGGCAGGGGGAGGTCTGATTCAGCAGGTCTGATTAGAGCCCAACATTTTGCATCTCTGAAGAGCACTCAGGTGGGGCTGATGCTGCTGGTTAGTGGACCACACTCTGAGTAGTAGTGCTTTAGAAAGCAATGAAACATGAATGCCGTTTATTCAGTGTGACAGATTTTAAACTTTAATCTTTTTTATCTTTTACTTTAAAGGAAAGATTTAGATGGTAATTCATGTATTTGAATTAAATCTTTGCTAAGTTTCTTTGATGATTGTATTTTTAATGTACATTTACATATTAATGGGTATTTAAAGAGTGAGAAAAATTAAACCACAATCCTATCTTTACATTTCAAAAAAATGTGTTTTCTTTGTTGCTTTGTCTTTATGTACCTCCATTACTTCTTTTTCTTTTTTTTTTTTATTTTGAGATGGAATGTCGCTGTGTCTCCCAGACTGGAGTGCAGTGGCATGATCTCGGCTCACTGCAAGCTCCGCCTCCTGGGTTCACGCCATTTTCCTGCCTCAGCCTCTCGAGTAGCTGGGACTATAGGCGCCCACCACCACACCTGGCTAATTTTTTGTATTTTTAGTAGAGACGGGGTTTCACCGTGTTAGCCAGGATGGTCTCAATTTCCTGACCTCATGATCCACCTGCCTCAGCTTCCCAAAGTGCTGGGATTACAGGCATGAGCCATACATTACTTCTTTGTTTTTTTTTTTTTTTGAGACAGAGTCT
This sequence comes from Piliocolobus tephrosceles, assembly GCF_002776525.5. NCBI lineage: Eukaryota > Metazoa > Chordata > Mammalia > Primates > Cercopithecidae > Piliocolobus > Piliocolobus tephrosceles. The sequence goes on from NW_022291865.1 coordinate 1,524,938, forward strand.
CACTCTGTGGCCCAGGCTGGAGTGCAGTGGCGCGATCTCGGCTCACTGCAACCTCTGCCTCCCCGGTTCAAGCGATTCTCCTGCCTCAGTCTCCTGAGTAGCTGGGATTACAGGTGCTCGCCACCACACCCGGCTAATTTTTGTATTTTTAGTAGAGACAGGATTTCGCCGTGTTGGTCAGGCTGGTCTCGAACTCCTGACCTTGTGATTTGCCCGCCTCAGCCTCCCAAAGTGCTGGGATTACAGGCGTGAGCCACCATGCCCGGCCACATTACTTCTTTTATATATTATTTTAGTGTTTAACATCGAATTTCTGTCTACTATATGTATCTGTTTTTCCCACTATACTATGAACTTCAGGACAGGTGTGTCCATGTTTATGTTCCCAATACCTGCAATATAACAGGAATTTATTCTCATTGGTCAAGTGCAAAATAGTGTTTAATACTTGTTAATAATTACTTCCTGAAAACTCATTTCATGATAAACATTGTTCCCATTGTATATGAAACCAGTCATTGTCTTTACAGCCAAAAGAAATATTGATCATACAAATTATAGGCTAAAATGAGTTTGTTTATCTCTTGAAACTAGTACATCCTGATGTGCAAGTCAAGATGACAGGTGCTTACATCCTTCTTCCAAGTTCTGGGTTATGAAAAACTGGAGGTAGAAAATCTGTTCCAAATTTCCTGAGGCTGAAAGAATTTCAGCTGGCCCTTTGGGTGATGGGTATGCACAGTTCTAGGGAATCTGTACTGTGGTTGTCCAGAGGTAGCTGTGACAGGCTTGGTCAGTTCTGGGTTCACTTAATCAGACTAATCTCTGAGAATGTAGTGTATGAAGTCAGGTTTAGCTTGATATTTGCCTCTTCTAGAGCATTCATGTTTTACTGGTTGTATTTAAAATAAGGCAGAATAAATAACTCTAGCTCTACTCAGATCTTCTAATTATTGTGGGAAATTAGAATCCATAATTTTTTATAAATCAACATTGTCTATAACCCCGAGAACCTTAAAATTATCTCAAAATAGAGAAGTGAAATCTTTCTTTCTTTCTTGAAACGATAGGTATATCCTGATCAGCAAACCCACAATATGGACAGAAAGATTAAGAATGCAGTTCCTTGAAGGTTTTCGATCTTTTTTGAAGATTCTTACCTGTATGCAGGTATGATCATTTTTCTGTACATCAGTAAGATACATTTATTTTTAAAAATTTAACCCCAGTCTTTTGAAAGCAGATTTTGGTTTTAATACAAGAAAGAATTTAGCAAAGTAGAAACAAGATTTAAACATTGACTCATTCATCCTGTTTTGATAGATCCTTTTACATACCTTACTTTACTGTTGCTATTTTTTTTTTTTTGAAGACAGAGTCTCGCTCTGTCGCCAGGCTGGAGTGCAGTGGCCCGATCTCAGCTCACTGCAACCTCTGCCTCCCGAGTTCAAGTGATTCTCCCGCCTCAGCCTCCCGAGTAGCTGGGACTACAGGTGCCCGCCACCACACCCGGCTAATTTTAGTATTTTTAGTAGAGGTGGGGTTTCACCATGTTGGCCAGGATGGTCTCAATCTCTTGACCTCATGATCCATCTGCCTCTGCCTCCCAAAGTGCTGGGATTACAGGTGTGAGCCACTATGCCCGGCCTACTATTGCTACTTCTATTAATGTTTACTGAATACTTACCATGTGATAAATGTGTAGTAAGCACTTTTCATGCATGGTCTCTTTTGAGCCTTATAGCAATCTTATTAAGTAGTTACTATTAATATTCTCATTTTACATGGAAGGGTTACTTGCATGTGCAGCAAGCACAACACATATTTTTTTGGCTCCCTCACCCTTATGGAAAGCATGCACAGTTGTTGGGTGATGAGGTTAAGGTGCCTGTTTTCATCTTGACATGTCCTAAATCTTCTGAATTCATCTACATTTAGTATCTTCACTTGTTAGCTTCTAATACTTTTTTCTTTTTTTTAGCTTCTAATACTGCTTTAGAATCTGACTTATGCCCTTATCAATTGACAAGAACTGCATTTAGAAAAAAATCTCAAAGGATCCATTTAGTAGCCAAGCTTAGAAATAATTTCCCCAGGGTCACACAGCTAGAGATACCAGACAGAGCTGTGCTTTGCAGCTAATGTTTTAGCCCTGAGCATATATCTGTGAGCTGGGAATTGAACCCATGCATTCTGACCCAGTGTAACAACCATGTTAAAATGTTATGAATCCTGACAGCAGAGCAAAGAGAGAGGGCTCAAATAGGTATATGTTGACCAACTTTTAATTGCAGGGAATGGAAGAAATCCGAAGACAGGTTGGGCAACACATTGAAGTGGATCCTGATTGGGAGGCTGCCATTGCTATACAGATGCAATTGAAGAATATTTTACTCATGTTCCAAGAGTGGTGTGCTTGTGATGTAAGTGAAATTTGTTAGTAGGATCAGTGCCTTTTTAAGTTCTTAGTAATTATTAATAGTATAGTTATATGTTACAGCTTCCTTGATGTAAAGTGTTTATTATTTGCAGTAGTTTTTTACATATTTGAATTTGTCTTTTAAATTTAGGAGGAAACTGTATATACTTGAGTAGAAAATGTGCTCTATGGTAGTTTTGCTTATTTTGGGGAATAGCAGGGTTTAAATATGTGTATATATGTATTTATATACATGTTTATTCCCTGGAAAATGCATATATATGCATAATAATATAATTAAGACCATATTAGACTTTTAAATATTCCAAGAATGGAGAGGGGTAGATTATTCATTCAAGAACTTTGTTATATGTGTTCGTTTCAAAATATAGAACTAATGTATTTCCTTAAGTAGCAATTTTAGACCATAACCCTCTTTAAATATATAATCCCACCCTAGACTCCCTTTAAGAATGATGACCTCATTTATTTATTTGCTGAGAAAATTGCCATTATCTAAGTTAAATTCCCTCATCATCTCTGGTTTCTCTGTGTCTGTTACCGTAACCTATTCAGTGACTAAATTTTTCTGTGTCTTCACTATTGGTCTTTTCCTTTTTGTCTCTTTCTAAGTCTAATGCCTCTACCTAGGCTCTTGGTTCTGACTTATTGTTACTTTTTCCTGGAGTTAGCTTCCTGAATTATCCAGACTTGTGTTTCCTACTCTTTTAGTCAACCATCTGTAAACACACAGGACTCCCTTATTTTTAAAAACAACGATAATATAAGCCTCCTTTCTTGTGTTTGCACCCCTGTGAACCATAGTCTCTTCTGCTTCACCACCAGCAATTGGTCACAGGTTCAGAGTGGCAGCCATACTCAACAGATGTAGTAGACTTTAGTCTAGCACTGTAGCTTTGTAGTACAATCACCACAGGAAATACTGTCCAGCAAGCACAGCACGTATTTTTTGGCTTCGCTCACTTTCATGAAGGGCGTGCACAATTGTTAGATGATGAAGCAAAGATGTGTGTTTTCATCCTGACTTCTTCCAAACCTTCTGAAGTCATCTACATTTAGTATCTTCACTTGTGGCTCCTAACACTTCTTTACAGTCTGGGTTCTGCCCTTAGCAATTGACAAGAACTGCATTTAGAAAAAAATCTCAGAGGATCCATTTGGTAACCAAATTCAGGGGTCTTTCCTTAGGTTCCATCTTCCTTGAATTGTCTGTAGCATTGTATTTTCTTGAGTACTTTCATCTTCTTGAAACTTTCTTTCCCTCTGGTTTTCACAAACATGCTTTATCCCAACACATTATCGATCACCTATTTCGGCCAATGATTGCCTTTTTTCTGGTGCCTTCTGCCTGCTAAATGAGACATTCCCCAATATTCTCTTCCCTTTCTTACAGAAATATGTTTTCACAAGTATGTCTTCCTAATTGTTTGTGATTCTTTTCTTTGCCATCTTAGGGCAATTAGTTTTTCCCATTTACATGGTACTTAAAATTTTTTTACTTTGATGATATGTGTGTATGTGTATATATCTTACATTCTTTTCTCTTCTCTTGTATTTCTATCACTTAGTTAAAAGTTCATAGGGATGACTCTCCTAAGCTACAGTGTCACTTCTGTTTGTGGGCCAGCCATTCTTGTTTAGATCTTACATGTGTGTACGTGTGTGTGTGTGTGAGACAAGGTCTTACTCTGTCACCCAGGCTGGAGTACAATGGCGCTATCATGGCTCACTGCAGCCTTGACCTCCTAGGTTCATGTGATCCTCCCACCTTAGCCTCCGAAGTAGCTGGGACTGCAGGCACATGCCACCACACCTAGCTAATTTTTTTCTATTTTTAGTTTTTGCAGAGACAAGGTCTCTCTGTGTTGCCCAGGCTAGTCTCAAACTCCTGACTTCAAGTGATTATCTTTCTTTGGCCTCCCAAAGTGCTAGGATTATAGGCATGAGCCACCACACCTGGCCTCAAACTCAGAATATTTTAAATGGACCTGTCATCATTTCCTTCTACTTCCAACTTGCATTTTCTCTTTTTTTTTTTTTTTTGAGACGGAGTCTCGCTCTGTCACCCAGGCTGGAGTGCAGTGGCAGGATCTCAGCTCACTGCAAGCTCCGCCTCCCGGGTTTAGCCATTCTCCTGCCTCAGCCTCCCGTGTAGCTGGGACTGCAGGCGCCTGCCCCCTCGCCTGGCTTGTTTTTTGTATTTTTAGTAGAGACGGGGTTTCACCGTGTTAGCCAGGATGGTCTCGATCTCCTGACCTCATGATCCACCCGTCTCGGCCTCCCAATGTGCTGGGATTACAGGCTTGAGCCACCGCGCCCGGCCGCATTTTCTCATTTTGATTATCCTTGTTTTATTAGTGACATTACTATTACATTCATCCATGTAGGAAATCTCAGAGCCACTATATTCTGTATGTTCAATGTTAACAGGTGTTTTGAAGGGAAAAGTGTTCTGGGTTCATGTAAGATTCAGAAATGTTCGGTTAAACAAAAAGAGGTTTTTGTTTGTTTGCTTTTTTGTTTTTAAAGCTACTGAATTTCTTTTCTTTCCTTTCTGTTCTTTTCTCTTTCGTTCTTTCATTCTTTCGTTCTTTTTTTGATGGAGTCTCGCTCTGTCACCCAAGCTGGAGTATGATGGCACGAACTTGGCTCACTGCAACCTCCGCCTCCTGGGTTCAAGCGGTTCTCCTGCTTCAGCCTTCTGAGTAGCTGGGACTACAGGTGTGCGCCACCACGCCCGGCTAATTTTTTTTGTATTTTTTAGTAGAGATGGGGTTTCACCGTGTTGGCCAGGCTGATCTCAAACTCCTGACCTCGTGATCCACCGGCCTCAGCCTCCCAAAGTGCTAGGATTACAGGCGTGAGCCACCACGCCCAGCCACTAATGAATTTCTAAAACCCTTTAGTCCCTTTAGTCAGTCAGTATGCTGATTTCTGAGAAGGATGTTTCCAAATCATCTATTTGACCATGGAGTTCCTTTTTCAAGATAAAAATAGAAACACTGTCTTAAAAGAATGGTCTTTAACTTCTCTCTTCCTGCTATATTCACCCAGATTTTATTCTTCCTTATCCCAAATATATTTTATAATCCTAATCATTTTCTATGGGTTCATTCTTTTTGGTTGTGACAGCCCCATCCTAGTTCAGACCCTTATCACTTTACTTCATAGTCATCTTCCTGTTGGTTTCTGTATCTCCTAACTTTATCCTCTCCAGTCTATCATCTTCAATGACCCACATTAATTCTTCTTGAAGCAGTGTGTTGACTACATCATTACACTGCAGCCTCCATCAGTGTATTCACATGCCTGTGCCAAGGCACATTTCCAGTTCAGATGCTTTGTTTCATCCATAAATTGTTTCATTTATCTACTCCTTATTCTCCACTGCCTGAATAGGAGTTGTGTTTCTCTTATTTTTGTCTTTATTTATTCTATATCTCTGCTTAGAATGCCATCTTCTCCTTATCTTTCCTCATATTTAAATTCTGCATATTCTTTTAGGGCCCATCAGAAGCTGCTTTCACAAATATGTCTTCCCAGTTCCTTGTGATTCTTTTTTTCCCACCTCTTAGAGCAATTAGTTTGTACCATTTACATGGTACTTATTTTTTACTTTGATTATAACTGCATATATGGGTATATCTTATATTTCCTGCAAGTTCGCAGATCCTGTGGAGGTAGACTTAGTAATACATAGAACAATTTTCCACTCATATTTAGTAAATATTTATTGAATGATGCGTGTTATGCTGAGCATGGTGGCTCACGCCTGTAATGCTAGCACTTTGGGAGGTCAAGGTAGGCAAACCACTTGAGCCCCGGAGTTCAAAACCAGCCTGGGCAACATGCAGAGACCCTGCCTCTACAAAAAATACAAAAATTGGGCCTAGTGGCACGTGCCTGTAGTCCCAGCTACTCAGGAGGCTAAGGCGGGAGAATCACCTCAGGTAACTGAGCCCAGGAGGTTGAGCAGTGAGCTGTGATTATGCCACTGTACTCCAGCCTGGGCCACAGGACAGGCTGTCTCAAAAAAAAAAAAAAAAAAAAAAAGGAGTGTTGAAGTAGACAACTTGTCAACTTTTTGTATTCTTATTTTCCTCTTAGGAAGAACTCTTACTTGTGGCTTATAAAGAATGTCACAAAGCTGTGATGAGGTGCAGTACTAGTTTCATATCTAGTAGCAAGACAATAGTACAATTGTGTGGACATAGTTTGGAAACGAAGTCCTACAGAGTATCTGAGGATCTCGTAAGCATACATCTGCCACTCTCTAGGACCCTTGCTGGTGAGTGTTTGTTTTTTCTTTTTACATATACCTATTAGCTTTGTTTCTAGATATTCATTTAGTAGAATCATTTCTATTTTTGTTCTGTGCTCAGTATGTTCAGACATGCTCAGGTCAGATACTACAGTTAAGGGCTGTCACTGCCCTTCAAGGAGCTGCCACTAGAACACCTATTTAAAGATGCTAATTTACCTGGGCTTTGTTTTATCTGGGTTGACTTATGGATCCTTATAGTATGTACTTACGGACTAACGTGGTAATTCATCTCCCACCTAAATTTAAATATAATAAAATCTGGTTGCTGGTTTCTAAACCTCCTCTCTGACCAATATCATTAGTGTGTTATTTCTATCATTCTTTATCATTAAAAGGAAGAAATCATAGATTCTCCTTAATCATTTGCATTTCCATGTAAATTGGCCATTCATTTGTCAGGGTTTTTAAAAAATTACTGAAGTGTATATATTTATATTTTCAATGATAAGAAAATGTACATGACATAAAGCTTAGCATTTTAGCCATTTTTAAGTGTACAGTTCAGTGGCACTAAGTATATTCACATTTTCTACAACTGCCACCACCATCCTTCTCCAAAAGCTTTTTATCTTCTAAAAATGAAACTGCCAAAACTGAAATAGAATAATATTATTATTATTAAACAATACTTACCCATTGACTACTCTAGGTACCTATTAAAAGTAGACTTATACAGTATTTGTCCTTTTGTGACTGGCTTATTTCACCTAGCATAGTGTCCTCAGGTTTATGTCATAATACATGTCAGAATTCCTTTTTTTTTAAAAGGCTGAATAATAGTCCATTGTATGGATATACCACATTTTGTTCATCCATTTATCCATTGATAGACACTTGGGTTACTTCTACCTTTTGGCTGTTGTGAATAGTGCTGTTGTGAACGTGGATGTAGAAGTGTCTGTTCAAGTCTTTGCTTTCAGTATTTTGGGTATATACCCAAATGTGGAATTGCTGGATCATTTGGTAATTCTATGTTTAGTTTTTTGAAGAACCATCATATTGTTTTCCTTAGTGGCTGTACCATTTTACGTTCCCACCAGCATGCACTAGGATTCCAGTTTCTCTACATCCTTTCCAACACTTGCTATTTTTCCTTTTTTTTCCCCCAGATAATAACCATTCTAATGGATATGAAGTGGTATCTCATTGTGATTTTGATTTGCATGTCCCTAGTGATTAGTGATTTTGATCAGCTTTTCACATGTTTGTTGGCCATTTGTATATCTTCTTTGGAGAACTGTCTATTCAAGTGCTCTGCCAATTTTTTAATTGGGTTTAATTTTGCTGTTCAGTTGGAGTTACTTATATAATTCTAGATATTAACTGTTTATCGGATATGTGATTTACAAATATTTTCTCCCATTCTGTGGGTTGCCTTTTTACCCTGCTGATGGTCTCGTTTGATACACAGGAGTTTTTGTTGTAGTCCAGTTTATCTGTTTTTTTCTTTTGTTGCCTGTGCTTTTTGTGTCATATCCAAAAAACTCATTGTCAAATCTAATGTTATGAAGCCTTTCCCTATGTTTTCTTCTATGAATTTTATTTTTTGGTTTTAGCACCTATATTTAAACCTGTGTTTAAGGTCTTTGATCCATTTTGAGTTAATGTTTGTATATGGCATAATTGACATCATGTGATTTTATATTGCTTCTATTTTTATTAAAAAATACTTAGATTAATTTTCGTTTCTTTTGATACATGGCTAAAAGCAGAATAAAGATATCTTGAGAGACTGTTATTTTTGTATAAGGTATGAGCACACCTTGCACAGTGTAGAATTTTAAATATGTTAGTAACACTGTGTTTCAAAATTAGAGATCAGTAGTCTGCATTCTAGAGTGTCACTTCTAAACTCAGTAAACATACGTTTAAATCCCACGAGTTTCTTCTTCTTCTTTTTTTTTTTTTTTTTTTTCCCAAGACGGAGTCTCACTCTGTCACCCAGGCTGAAGTGCAGTGGCATGATCTCGGCTCACTGCAGCCTCTGCCTCCCAGGTTCAAGTGCTTCTTCTGCCTCGGCCTCCCAAGTAGCTAGGGTTACAGACCCGGCTAATTTTTGTAGTTTTCTACAGACGGGCTTTCAACCATGTGGGCCAGGCTGGTCTTGAACTCCTGACCTCAGATGATCCACCTCCTCAGCCTCCCAAAGTGCTGAGATTACAGGCATGAGCCGCCACGCCCAGCCAAATCAAATCGCACAAGTTTCTAAACTTGATGAGTTAACTGATTAACAAATTGGGTTTGTTTTCTCATCTTCTCTTTTTTTTTTTTTTTAACTTTAGGTCTTCATGTACGTTTAAGCAGGCTGAGTGCTGTTTCAAGACTACATGAATTTGTGTCTTTTGTAAGTGATTCTACTAAGTATTGATTTGCTTATGTTCTATTTCTGAGTACCTCTTGGTTGATGGATGAGAAGGAAAGTAATATTTGGAAACCCACCTGAATAATTCCCATTTAGTAATTTTGCATCTTCATATAGTACATTGTAATCTGAGTCACAGGGACTTAGAAGTCATCTAGTTCAAGTTCTTCCATTTTACACATGAGAAAACTGAATAATGTGTAGTGCTGTATCTTGGAGAGACATCCAAGCTCTGTGAGAAATGATAAAATTGACCTCACTCTATTTCAGGAGGACTTTCAAGTAGAGGTACTAGTGGAATATCCTTTACGTTGTCTGGTGTTGGTCGCCCAGGTTGTTGCTGAGATGTGGCGAAGAAATGGGCTGTCTCTTATTAGTCAGGTACAGCAAAGCCTATTATTCATATTTATGAATGTGTTCATTTTCTAATTTTTTTCTCTTATATAATTTTACCCTATGTTCCTAGATTTTACTAAGTGTTTGCTACTATTCTCTTGTATAAACTCTTAGAGATGAATGTTCTAAGAACTATGTAGACATTTCTCCTATCCTGTTTACTGTGTATTCCATCTGAATTATAAACTAGGATGCCTGTGTGATAAATTAGGTGAGGGCCAGTAGTAACACCAGAGGCCTCCCCATTAACATAGTTCTTTTCTGAGAATTACCTTACTTAGAGGCCTTTAGTCTTCCCACCATCTGTCTTAATTGAAGGCCACCTTGTAATTTTTTCTTCTATTTTGGAGTAAATATGGAGTAGTGCTTTTCTTTTTCTTTCTTTTTTTTTTTTTTGAGACAGAATGTCACTCTGTTGCCCAGGCTATGGAGTGCAGTGGTGTGATCTCAGCTCACTGCAACCTCTGCCTCCGGGGTTCAAGTGATTTTCGTGCCTCAGCCTCCCACATAGCTGGGACTACACACGTGCACCACAATGCCCGGCTAGTTTTGTGTTTTTAGTAGAGATGAGGCTTCACCATGTTGGCCAGGCTGGTCTTGAACACCTGACCTCAGGTGATCCACTCATCTCAACCTCCCAAAGTGCTGGGATGACAGGCGTGAGCCACTGAGCCTGGCCTTGCATTTCTTAAAAGGTGGAGAGATAGGTCTTGTTATCACTTGGAAGAAAAATGGTATTATGCGTTTACCTATGTAACCTACACGTCTTGCACGTGTATCCTGGAACTTAAAATGAAATTTAAAAAAAAAAAAAGAAAAGAAAAATGGTACTATGATTGAGTGTAGAAATTGGTTTATTTTTATTGAAGTAGGTATTTTAAACTTAGAGAAAATAAATTCCCTTGTTATACGTGAGAGTGATAACCAATATAGAATATTTTTAACTCTGAAGTGATTTCATGCCATATTTCTTCACTTCATCCTCACAAGTCCTTTTAAATGTTTCATAGATTTGCAATTTATTTTTTGCCACTAAGGATTTTTTAGGGGTTTCTAGCTTAGAGAAAGTTTAAAGGATAGGTTTTCTTGAGAATTTTGCTTGAAATAAAATAATTCTTTTAGCATTTATTCTACCTATTATTTTATAGGTGTTTTATTACCAAGACGTTAAGTGCAGAGAAGAAATGTATGATAAAGATATCATCATGCTTCAGGTACCTATTTAAATTGTTTCTGATATTTGTGTCTTCATCTTCCTTCTTGAATTCTTTCTAATAAGAGAAGATAATCTAATAATTTTTAATTTAAAACACTCTCACCGTTAAACTGAATATGACACATAGAAATAGAAGGGACTACTACATTATCTTCTGCAAACTTACCTTATAATTTTTGACAGTCCTACATAAGACGAAATGTTTCTCCATATAATACACAAGAAATGTGATGCTGTATTTCTTTCACAGATTGGTGCATCTTTAATGGATCCCAATAAGTTCTTGTTACTGGTACTTCAAAGGTATGAACTTGCCGAGGCTTTTAACAAGACCCTATCTACAAAAGACCAGGTACACAACCTGTAAATTCTGTGAATTAATTTTAAAGGAAATATTGTTACTATTTTAGTCATATTTTATTTCAGTCATATTTAGCCATATTTTAAAAGTTATTTCTTAACCATATCTCCCGAAATGACATGTATACATATGGCACACATATATATACACATATATAATCTTTTTAATCTAGAAAAATTAGAATATGTAGATTAACAAAAAATCACATGAAAAACACTGCTTCCTAGAAATGATCACTTTTAAAGTTTGTGTCTTGCTTGTTTTTAAAGCAAAAATTGTATCATTCTGTCTGTGCTGTTTTGTAGTCTGCTTCCTATGCTTAACAACATACTGTGCAGTTTTTTTTTCTTGTCATGAAATAAATATACAATTATATCAATGTTGATGACTATATAGGATTGCACTATATGATGCATTATACTTTGAAGTCTATTACTGAAGAGGTCTTCCTAGTTGGTTGGTCTTATAAACATTTGTAGCTCAGTATTTAAAGACTTCTCTGTTTTGTTAAGACACATTTTTAGAAGTGGATTTGGTAGATAAAACGACACGTTTTTCTTTCTTTTTTTTTTTGAGATGGAGTTTTGCTCTTGTTGCCCAGGCTGGAGTGCAATGGCGCGATCTTGGCTCACCACAATCTCTGCCCCCACCGGGTTCAAGTGATTCTCTTGCCTCAGCCTCCCGAATAGCTGGGATTGCAGGCATGCACCATCACGCCCGGCTAATTTTGTATTTTTAGTAGAGATAGGTTTCTCCATGTTGGCCAGGCTGGTCTCGAACTTCTGACCTCGGGTGATCCACCCGCCTTGGCCTCTCAAAGTGCTGGAATTACAGGTGTGAGCCACTGTGCCTGGCCAACAACATATTTTTCTTAAGGCTCTTAATACATATTGTCAAATTGCTCTCAGCAAAAAGTCCTATTTAAGCTCTCTCTTGCAGTATGTACATCTATAATGACATTGGTATTTTTTTTTTTTTTTTTTTTGAGACAGAGTCTCGCTCTGTTGCCCAGGCTGGAGTGCAGTGGCCAGATCTCAGCTCACTGCAAGCTCCGCCTCCCGGGTTTACGCCATTCTCCCGCCTCAGCCTCCCGAGTAGCTGGGACTACAGGCGCCCACCACCTCGCCCGGCTAGTTTTTTGTATTTTTTTAGTAGAGACGGGGTTTCACCGTGTTCGCCAGGATGGTCTTGATCTCCTGACCTCGTGATCCGCCCATCTCGGCCTCCCAAAGTGCTGGGATTACAGGCTTGAGCCACCGCGCCCGGCCGACATTGGTATTTTTTATCTTTGTTGTCTCAGAGGTAATATACAAATTTTATTTTATTTATTTATTATTTGTTTTTGAGACAGAGTCTTACTCTGTCACCCAGGCTGGAGTGCAGTGGCACAATCTTGTCTCAAAGCAACCTTTGCCTCCCACTCTAGTGATTTTCTTGCCTCAGCTTCCTGAGTAGCTGGGCCTACAGGGATGAGCCACCACGTCCAACTAATTTTTTCTTTTTCTTTTTCTTTTTTGTGATGGAGTCTTGCTCTGTCACCCAGGCTGGAGTGCAGTGGCACAATTGGCTCACTGCAACCTCCAGCTCCTGAGTTCAAGCCATTCTCCTGCCTCAGCCTCCCCGGTCACTGGGATTACAGGTGTGCACCACCATGCCCAGCTAATGTTTGTATTTTAGTAGAGATGGGGTTTCACCATGTTGGCCAGGCTGGTCTCGAACTCCTGACCTCGTGATCCACCTGCCTCAGCCTTCCAAAGTGCTGGGATTACAGGTGTGAACCACTGCATCTGGCCAATTTTTTGTATTTTTAGTGGAGTTGAGGTTTCACTATGTTGACCAGGCTGGTCTCAAACTCCTGAGCTCAAGTGATCTGCTTGTCCTGGCCTCTCGAATTGCTGGGATTATAGGCGTGAGCCATCGTGCCTGGCCACATCTTTATTGTTTGAGCATTTGAAGTACCAACCTATAAAGTAGCCCTTAACTACTTTGAATTCATGAAATCACATTATTTTATTCTTTGAAATTAGAAGTTACTCCTGCTAGTAAAATTTCTTTGGAAAAATAATAAATAAATATATAATTTTTTTTTTTGAGACGGAGTCTCACTCTGTCACCCAGGCTGGAGTGCAGTGGCTCGATCTTGGCTCACTGCAACCTCCACCTCCTGGGTTCAAGTGATTCTCCTGCCTCAGCCTCCTGAGTAGCTGGGATTAGAGGCACGTGCCACCACACCCAGCTACTTTTTCTATTTTTAGTAGAGACAAGGTTTCACGATGTTGGTCAGGCTGGTCTCAAAGTCCTGACCTTGTGATCCGCATTCCTTGGCCTCCCAAAGTGCTGGAATTACAGCCGTGCACCACCATGCCTGGCTATGCAGTTCTATACAATTCATATACAATTTCTAAATCAAATTCAAGAATTAAAGAACTCTAGGATAGCCGGAAGCAGTGGCACATGCCACTGCACCTGGCCAAAAAATTTTTTTAAATGAAAAAAATAGAAGTTACTTGCAAAGGGCTAACATGAATAGGATATAAAATGCAAAGCTAATTTTTAGTTATTTTGTACTTAGTGAAAATCAGTATCTGATTTAATAGTGAGGGATGTGTTAGAGAAGGATACTCTCGCCATATAACTGTTGGGAGTCTATTTGAGGGCACTTTCTCATTAACCCAGGTAAGAAGGCAGCAAATAATAGAGGAAGAGTTGAAGATTAGCATTAGTGTGCTGAGTTATGACTATGTGGGCGATAATGATAATGAAGACGATGACAGTATTTGGCAATTACATGCCAGGTATTGTTGAATTTGATGTCAAAAAAGGGAATGATTGTAACTATTTGTGCTGTGCACACACACACACACACAGAAATACTAGACTGGATAAAAAATACTAGACTGGATGGACCATGAGTCTCATCCAGAAATGCATATTTTATGGAGGTTTTTGGTTCTTGCATAACTAATTTACTGTTTTTCGATTCTATAGGATTTGATTAAACAATATAATACACTAATAGAAGAAATGCTTCAGGTCCTCATCTATATTGTAGGTAAGATTAAAACACAATGTTTTGAAATAGAACATGGGTTACTTTTTAGAGAGACCATTTATATGAACTATAATTGATCCTTTTACTCCTTATTCAAATACTGCACTTAGAAAATCACCTTTGCAAAAGTACAGATTTTACATTTTTATTTTTCAGTACCTGATTTGTAAATGTTTTGACTAATTTGGAGGTCATTTAGTGCTAAAATTTTCATATATATTATAGGTCTAAGTAAAATGTATTTTCATTGTGTCATTCTGTTTAATAATTTTGTGCAAATATTGGTCATACTTAGCTTTGTTAAGGTTACTTAGAGAAAAGAAAAAGTGTTCTTTGCCAGAAATAATGTCTATCAAGTTATGACATTGACCCATAGAAATGTGTCTTATAATTCAGTTGAGATTAATATAAATAATCAGTGCAGAAACACTACATTCTAACCTATTAAATACAAATATATGCTATGTCATAGTCTGTGTTGATTTTACCAGCTGGTACATTCATTACCATCATTTTGTTCTTTTTTCGTTTGTTTTTTTTGAGACGATGTCTCGCTCTGTTGCCCAGACTGGAGTGCAGTGGTGCGATCTCAACTCACTGCAACCTCCACCTCCTGGATTCAAGCGATTCTTCCGCCTCAGCATCCTGGGTAGCTGGGACCACAGGCATGTGCCACTATGCCTGGCCAATATTTGTACCTTTTTTTTTAGTAGAGACAAGATTTCACCATATTGGCCAGGCTGGTCTTGAACTCCTGACCTGATGATCCACCTGCCTTGGCCTCCTAAAGTGCTGGGATTACAGGTGTGAGCCACTGCGCCTGGCTATCATCTCATTCTTGACTTCTCATTCTGGCTTTTGTTATTTACTTTACTGCACCAAACGCTGTTTGGTTTGAATAGTTCTTTAGCTGGGGATTCTAGCTGTTACATAAATCTGTAAACATGGGTTCATTTTTACTTATTGTTTGTCAGAGAGCTAGTTGCTAGACTAGCTACATGTTTCAGCAGAAGGGGTAGTAAGCCTTTATTGCTGAGTGAGACTTAAACCTTCCAGGCTACTAACTCTTCCTGTCCAGAATATGCCAGTTAGAAGCAGATGGGAAAAAATGGGCAAATTAAGAATGTGTAAAATATTTTAAAATTGATTATATACTTTTTCAAATTATGAAAACTCAAGGGAAATTTTTACATTTGTCCTTAGAGTACTATATGAAGAATTTCTAATATTGCAGTATAATTTTGCTGTTTTATTTTTACTGTTTTATTATTCCTACTGTTATTTTACTATTATTGTGTTTGCCCAAATTTATTGTTTTTTTCTCTTGTGATTTGATTTTTAGTTAATACTTACTCTGTTCCTGAGTGTACGTTTGTTACTTTCAGGAGTCAACAGTTTTGTTTAAAAAGTTATATTTCTGATCTATAGTGGAAAATCATTAAGAAACAGAAAAATATTTGGATTTAAAATCAGGAGCTCTAGTCTTGGCCTTGCTACCAGCTTTCAAGAGCGTGCAGTTGCATTCTTTGGGCCTCAGATTCCTGATTTGTAAAATGTGGAGGTAACCTACATGATCTCCAAGGTATCTTCTAGCACTAAAATTCTAGGGGATACTGTTTTTGGTGAAAAGTTATGAAAATTACAAAATGCTTTACAAATGTAAAGAGGAATGAATGTGTTGGAAACGAGTTCACTTGACAAAAAGTCTTTCTTTGGCAAATTTGTAGAATTCATCAAATCTCTTAGGCAAGGGGTTTCTTTGTAACCCTCTTGTAGATATCATAGGACTTCGTACAGACACTGTAGTGTTGAAAATCAGTGGTGACATAAGGCCAGATATGGTAAGCTTTCTTAAGGCAATGGGAATTAGATGCTATTGACACCAGTGAAGTTCTCATACTTATTTTAGCTATTTTCTCTCTTCATTTGGCAGTTTATTGTGATGAAAAATGGAAATCTGACCTTGTGGGACCAGTCATTCTTAATATGTATTACTGTTTTGTCATTTAACACATAAAGACATTTTAAAGTATTTTGTTTTTCAGTTTTCACTTTGTTCTTTGTTAAATAACAGGTAGAGACAAAATTGAGAAAGATCTTGAAAGAAAAGCTATTCATTGATGGCCACTGCTCATTCAGATGCCATCAGCCATGTGTTCTGGGTTAGAAACACATGCTAATTTATTTGAGGGGCCTTGTTTATAATGTGTGAGTATGTGTATGTATATGTATACATATGTGTGTGTATACATATGTGTATGTGTATGTATGTGTGTTTGTGTGTATGTGTCTAAGTAAGCTAAGACAAGGCCTGGATTCTCCTTCAGGTCACAGTTTTCTGCCTCTGTCTTTCAACATAGATTCTTGTTCAGATGCGAGAACACATTCAAATAACTTTTGCCCCTCTCTCACAGACTTAATTTAATGCAATGTTCTGTGTGTAAGTGCTTCTGATGGGGAGAGATTTAAATAGAAAACAATTATTCTACTTTTTTTTGTTTTAAATTGTTTGAACTAGGTGAGCGTTATGTACCTGGAGTGGGAAATGTGACCAAAGAAGAGGTCACAATGAGAGAAATTATTCACTTGCTTTGCATTGAACCTATGCCACACAGTGCCATTGCCAAAAATTTACCTGAGAATGTAAGTCTGATTTTGGTTTTATCTCTGTTTACCCCAAGATGGGGTAGATTTTTCTTTTTCTTTAATTGGAAACTACTTCAAAATTTTAGGCAAAAAGTCCTATATTATTACCTTATAGATGTAAACCAATCACCTTCATCCTTTAGTGGTATAAATTTTAATTCTGGGAGAAACTCCTTTACTTTTTGTTTACTTTAAAATAAAGATTACTCCAGAGGAAAAAAGGGAACTTCCTGACATACTGGAACTGGCTGGTGTGTTAATCTGGGTCTTCTGAGAAGCAGATCTTGTGACAAAACATTAAGATTTTTATTAAAGACAATGGTGAGGGATCTGGGAACGAAAAGGGGAGGCATCAGATTCTGATGCAAACCTGATTCCCAGTGAAATAAAGAGGGAAGGAAAGTTAAATAGAAGCATCCCAGACTGCTGGGCTTCAGTGACCTTTCCCATCTGTGCCTTCCCATGTCTCCCAGAATGAGCTTGCATGAGTATCTCTGCCTTGCTCATTGTCTGGAAATGACTGGTGAGAAGCTTGGCCTTGGTTTCACCAGAGCACAGCAGTTGAGGCACGTGGTCATTTACTTCCTGTAATTAGATGTCTGCAAAGTGCATTCACATGACCATGACCGCCACAGGTGGTATTTGTGTTTTTGTATATACAGATACTGTGGTAATAGTCCTACAGATTATGAGTCTGATATTTTTTCCCTCTGAGATTTGAATATGAATTAGAAAAATGATTCTTAAAAAATAATTATACTTACCTGTGCTGTCAAGACTTTCCAAAGAGGTAGAATAGGGATATACGTATACGTGTGTGTGTATATGTGCGTGTATATATATGTGTGTGTGTGTGTGTGTGTATATATACACAATATATATACATTTTTTTTTTTCCTTGAGACGAAGTCTTGCTCTGTCACCCAGGCTGGAGTGCAGTGGCACAATCTTGGCTCACTGCAACCTCCGTCTCCCGGGTTCAAGCGATCCTCTTGCCTCAGCCTCCCGAGTAGCTGGGATTACAGGTGCATGCCACCACACCTGGCTAATTTTTGTATTTTTAGTAGAGATGGGATTTCACCACATTGGCCAGGCTGGTCTGGAACTCCTGACCTCAAGTGATCCACCCACCTTGGCCTCCCAAAGTGCTGGAATTACAGGTGTGAGCCACCACGTCTGGCCAAGGAATGAATATGAAAATATATATATATATTTATATATTTAGACGGCGTCTCGATCTGTTGCCCAGGCTGGAGTGCAGTGCTGCCATCTTGGCTAACTGTAACCTCCGCCTCCCATGTTCAAGTGATTCTCCTGCCTCAGCCTCCTGAGTAGCTAGGACTGCAGGCGTGCATCACCAAGCCCGGCTAATTTTTGTATTTTTAGTAGAGACGGAGTTTCACTATGTCGGCCAGGCTGGCCTTGAACTCCTGACCTCGTGATCTACCCATCTCGGCCTCCCAAAGTGCTGGGATTAATGGTGTCAGCCACTGCACCTGGCCAAGTATATATATTTTTAAGGAAGTTTACATTTCTTATCTTTACAAGACTGCAGGAATCTGAGCTTACTGTAGTAGTTTGACTGGGTCCTTATCTTAATTTTAAATGGCTTTGTAAAAAAATAGTGTTCCCTGTTTAAGGAAAAGATCAGGTCAATCAGAAAAAAACTTAACTATATTTGCAGAAAGTAGATTAGGACATCTAGACATGTGTATTGCTATAGATTACTAGTTGGAGCTCATTAATTTTGTTACCTTGGTTTTAGGGATTAGTATAGCATGGGCATGTACATATGATGGGGGTGATGAATATACTACATAAAGAAGAGCTTCTTTTCTTTGAAGTATTGGTAATACTGTGTGTGTATGCTGTAGATGTATGTGTGTACTTATACACACATATGAAAGCAAACTTAGATAACCTTTCTTAAACAGTTTATACATACATCTTATCTCTTACGAAGTTGGTCTCCCAAAACATAGATAATTGGTTTTAGACCTAATTTTTTAATAGTGGAAATTGAACTTTTAAAAATTATTTACAAAGTACTTCAGAGATGCAGTTGAAAATTTATTTCACTTCACAATGAAGTGGAAGTCATTATATGAAGGTAAAAATGACAAAAATATTGTTTCAACAGGAAAATAATGAAACTGGCTTAGAGAATGTCATAAACAAAGTGGCCACATTTAAGTAAGTGCTTAATATTTATGTTTATTCTAAAAGGTAGATTGATCTTTGTTCTTGTACTTTGGATACTTTGTAGAAGCTCTGAAGTTCTTACCTGAACTCCCAAGAATAAGAATGGAATATAGATTAGAAAGGGTGACAATGAGGGGCTCGCAGTAGACACTTAGCACCTGTTTGTTGAAAAAAATGAGTGGTTTTGGCAAGTGAATAAGAAATACTCATTTATGATATTAGATGATTTATTTAGATAGTAAGTAAATGAACTTTTCTGATACTCTCTTTCCCATTAATCTGAACCCATGATTTCATTTATTCTATAAAATTTTATATGCTAATTTTGGATTTTTCTCTAGTAGAATTAAAACTATTTTATAATATTTTCATTTGAGTATATAAAATGGAAATAAAAATTTGATTGTATTAATCTTTGAAATTTGAAAAATCGATACTGATAGTGAATTTCTACTTGTTGCAGTATTGTGTTTACAGATACATTACTAGTTTCAAATAACTTTTAAAATAGGGTATAGCTTTTCTTATGATCTAGTAATGTTCATTGAAATATTCGACTTAGAGATTGGATAGAAACCAAAAGCTATTTAATGTTTAGAACAAATACGGAGTACTCCTTTTGACCTTAATGATCTTCCTTGTAGTACTATATAAAGGATTCAGTACTACGTTTTCATTTGCAAATTACTAAGGTTATGATGTCTTCCTACTGTTTTAGATATGACCTTAGACAGTGAAGTGCCTAAGGTCAATGAAATGTTCTATAGTTGAACCGACAACCTTTAGGTATCAGAGACTCTTAAATCTCTAAGAAGGTTTAGAGATAGGGCATGGTATCAGTTTTAGATAGTATAAAACAAACTTCTCCAGATTTGTTTGAATTTCATTATTATAAAACACAACTTAGCTGTTATCAGGCTTTGTGTTCACAATGTAGGTTTTTAGTTTTATTATTGGAATGGAATTTTTCATAAGCTAAATGAGACATAATTTTTTTCTGTATATTTGACCTCTAGATTAATTTTTAGGTTTTTATTTTGTCTGTATTTTATACTTCAAGAACACTGCAGTTCATCTTTTATATTCCATCTATTTAGGAAACCAGGTGTATCAGGCCATGGAGTTTATGAACTAAAAGATGAATCATTGAAAGACTTCAATATGTACTTTTATCATTACTCCAAAACCCAGCATAGCAAGGTAGAAAAAAGTATCCTTTTCAGTAAATAAACCTAAATGCTTTATGCTTTCTAACTCCACAGAAAATTTTCTTCTTTTTCTATAGTTTCATGCTGGTTCTTATTAATAGAGGGCATTATGTCACCCAAGAATTAAAATTGAATCAGTAATGTTATTTAGTATACAGGCAATATTCAGATTTTCCTGATTATACTACATATGTCCTTAATAGCTCTCTTGGGAAGAGGATTCAATCAAGCATCATGGACTTCATCATCACACCCTCATTTGCTTGTCATGTTTCTTTAGTCTTTTTTTTTTTTTTTTCCTGAAACAGAGCCTCACTCTGTTGTCCAGGCTGGAATGTAGTTGCACGATCTCAGCTCACTGCAGCCTCCACCTCCTAGGTTCAAGTGATTCTCCTGCCCCAGCCTCCTGAGTAGCTGGGACTACAGGCACATGCCACCATGCTTGGCTAATTTTTGTATTTTTAGTAGAGGCGGGGTTTCACCATGTTGTCCAGGCTGGTCTCAAACTTGTGACCTCGAATGATCCACCCACCTTGGCCTCCCAACATCCTGGGATTACAGGCGTGAGCCACCTCGCCCAGCCAATAGTCTCCTTTAATTTAGAAGATAATTCTTTTGCATCTTTTTCTTTCATAACATCAGCATTTCTATAGAATACCAAATAGATTCAACAAAACAGTTTTTGGCAAGAATACTATGTAAGTGATACATTGCATCCCATTATTAGGCACATATGTCCTTTTGTCCCATGAAGGATCATGTTAAGTTTGATCATGTTAAGGTAATGTCTGGCTTTGTCCTTATAAAGTAAATACTTTACAGCTCATAGCACAGTACCCTGTACATAATAGGTACTGAGTAAATATTTTCAGTAGAAAATAATGGAGACTTAAGTTTTTGACCAGGGATATTCCTCATCTATTTTGCGTTAGTTTTCTCTAGGAAACTAACACCATTTTGTTTCTAGGCCAAAGAGGCATTTGAATACATGCTTCAGTATACAAAGTATTTTAATAGGTGGTTGGGTCTTTCCTGATTGCTTTAAAGTATTTCATTTGTTTCATGCTTGCGAAGCAGTATATTTAATGATAGTTTTTTTTATAGGCTGAACATATGCAAAAGAAAAGGCGAAAACAAGAGAACAAAGATGAAGGTAAAAAGTGAGATTCTGAATTGACTCATTTTGATTATTTTCTGTGGTTTTGTATCAGCAAAGCTTATAGTTTTTTGTTTTTGTTGGTCTTTGAGAGTGGACAGCTCAAGGAAGTGCAAAGAGCTTTTTGTTTCTTATTCACATATTAAGATATGGTATATATCAGTAGTGACTGAATTTAAAATTGATAGCAAATGTAG
This sequence comes from Piliocolobus tephrosceles, assembly GCF_002776525.5. Taxonomy (NCBI): domain Eukaryota; kingdom Metazoa; phylum Chordata; class Mammalia; order Primates; family Cercopithecidae; genus Piliocolobus; species Piliocolobus tephrosceles. The sequence goes on from NW_022291865.1 coordinate 1,546,498, forward strand.
TTCATTTTGGGTGACTGATATAGTACTTACATTACACTTAACATTGATATTTTCAGTACTGGAAAGGTAGCAAAAAAGCATGTGTTGTTTTGCATGTAACCTATTATTTTTTGACATTTGCAATTTAGTATGTAGGATAACCCAAATAAAAATGTACCTGTTTGTCTCTTTCCCCATCCATTCCCCACCTCCTATAGCATTGCCACCACCACCACCTCCTGAATTCTGCCCTGCTTTCAGCAAAGTGATTAACCTTCTCAACTGTGATGTCATGATGTACATTCTCAGGACCGTATTTGAACGGGCAATAGACACAGATTCTAACTTGTGGACTGAAGGAATGCTCCAAATGGTTTGTTTACCTGAAATATTTTCTCTACATCAAGTCCTAGAGTTCTTGGGGATCTGGAGAAGATCTCAGATCTGACTTCAGTTGGAACCACATCTAGAGCACTGGAAATGTGGGGGTCATTAAAAATAGCTTACAGACAGCACACATTTTTGGTGATATGTTCTCGTGTTTTTAGCATCCTTACTCTTAGGAACCATTTCTGTTTAATAAAACCCATGGAAACAAAAACAGGTGTACTTATGCTAATAAATTGACATGTTGTTATTGTGTCATGATTTTTAATTTTACTTGAATTATAAGGAGACAGTTTAATAAAGATTTGAAGATAGGTCTAGACTTCAGTCTTGGGTTTCTCCACTTCCTATTTAAGGAGCAAATAATAATTTTCTCATTAGTAAAATGGATAAAAGTGTAATTATTCATAGAGGTAGGAGAATTAGCTAATGTGAAAGCAGCTCTTTTTCCTTGTTACTGTTATAGATAAATACATGTTACTTAATTATGCCACGTCATGGTAGTTGTAACACCATGTTTATTTATACCTGCCTAACTAATTATTTTCCTTTGAGTATTGTTGGTCTACAGGTTCTAAATGCTGTCATTACCCTATGTGTACCTCAATTTTTGTTGTAACACTGATAAATACATTCTCTAGTAAATTTCAAACTGTAGAGATATGTTTGAAATCAAGTTAAAATTTCTCTCACTGAGTCCCAGTATGCTATATAGGACATAAGCATTGTTAAAGTTTTGTATATTCTGGAAATCATTGCACATTAGCACATATAGATCTACTTATTCTTGATAGCTGCATAGTCCATCATATGGATATAATGTGTTTAAGTAGTCTCCTATTAATAGACATTCAGGTATTTCTAGGTCTTTGCTGTAACAAAGAACAATAAAAAGTACATTCTTATACAAATATTTTTGCATACTTAAGGGAGTATATTTGTCATACTAATTCCTAGTAGTTGGTATATGGCTTTACATTTTTGGTAGATGTTTTCAAATTGGCCTCCAAAAATGTACCAGTTTACTTTCCCTTCACCAGTATGGTCAAAAGTGCTTACTTCCCAATACCTATGCCAGCTCTATATTTTATTAAACACCAAAATTTTTGCCACTGTAATAGGTGAAAAATAGGATGATCTTGTTTCAACTCATTTTTCTCTAAGTGAGGTTGAACTTTTTTTTTTTTTTTTTTTTTTTTTGAGATGGAGTTTCACTGTAGTCACCCAGGCTGGAGTAGGCTGGAGTACAGTGACACAATCTTGGCTCACTGCAACTTCCGCCTCCGGGTTCAAGCTATTCTCCTGCCTCAGCCTCCCAAGCAACTGGGATTACAGGCGCCCATTACCATGCCTGGCTCATTTTGTATTTTTAGTAGAGACGATGTTTCACCGTGTTGACCAGGCTGGTCACGAACTCCTGACCTCAGGTGATCCACCTGCCCTGACCTCCCAAAGTGCTGGGATTACAAGCGTGAGCCACCAGCGCCGGGCCAGGTTGAACATTTTTCTTATGTGTATTCATCATTTCTCTTTCTGTAAACTGCTTAGTGTGAACTGCTGAAACCTTTGCATGTTTTTTACCTATCAGCTTTCTTATTTGTATACTTCTACTTAAAATAGATTTACCTTGCTAGGCATGGTGGCCCATACCTGTAATTGCAGCACTTCGGGAAGCTGAAGCAGGAGGATCACTTGAGCACAGGAGTTTAAGACCAGCCTGGCCAACATAGTGAGACGCGGTCTATTACCCCCCGCCCCCCGAAAAAAAATTAGTTGTGCATGGTGGTGTGCACCTCTAGTCCCCGGCCACTCAGGAGGCTGAGGCAGGAGGATCACTTGACCCGAAGAGCTTAAGGCTGTAGTAAGCTAGGATTGCCCCACTGCCCTCCAGCCTGGGTGACAGAGTGAGACCAGTCTCTGAAAAAAATAAAAATTAAATTAAAAATATATTTACCTGAAGAAGCTCAATTTTAAAGATCTCTTATTTTCCTCCTTCAGGCTTTTCATATTCTGGCATTGGGTTTACTAGAAGAGAAGCAACAGCTTCAAAAAGCTCCTGAAGAAGAAGTAACATTTGACTTTTATCATAAGGCTTCAAGTATGTTTGAGTATCACTTTTCAACACATTTGTCATTGAAAGTTTAGATCTTAAGGAGTTTTAGTTTGTCAAACCTGAAAGTTTATATCTTACAGAGTTTTAATCTGTCAGTCCTTAAAACATAGGTAACCCTGAAATAATTTTTTTTCCTATCATTCTTAGTTTGTAACTAATATTTTCAAGTATACTAATATATTTTTAAATCCCTTACTGTAGTCTTTACTACAATCTTTTTACTACATGATCTCCCCACTGTTTTTTTTTTTTTGGTTGCATATATTGGTGTTTTTTTACTTTAATTCCTTATCTCAGTATTATCAAATATTTGCTGCTGTGTCAACCATAGCATTCATGTGACATGTCTTAATAAGATATTAATGTTTCTGAATTTTAAATGATAGAAATCTGAATGATAATGTATTCATTTTTGCATTGTATTCAACTTGGAAGAAAAGGATAGTTTTAAATTAGATTTCTAATAAATGCTACCTGATTAAGATAGTTTTTTCTTTTTTTTTTTTTTTTTTTGAGGCAGAGTCTCGCTCTGTCGCCCAGACTGGAGTGCAGTGGCCGGATCTCAGCTCACTGCAAACTCCGCCTCCCGGGTTCACGCCATTCTACTGCCTCAGCCTCCCGAGTAGCTGGGACTACAGGCGCTCGCCACCTCGTCCGGCTAGTTTTTTGTATTTTTTAGTAGAGACGGGGTTTCACTGTGTTAGCCAGGATGGTTTCGATCTCCTGACCTCGTGATCCGCCCGTCTCCGCCTCCCAAAGTGCTGGGATTACAGGCTTGAGCCACCGCGCCCGGCCTAAGATAGTTTTTTCAAAGCACATTCCAGGCATGTTGATTATAAAAGCAATAGGAGACAAATGTTTTCTGTTTACATGCTGTATTCTTTAGATCCCTGAAGACATCAAAAACCTATTCAGTTTATGGATATGACATCCCCCACTTCAATATTTTTGGCAATTTTGTTTCTCATTAAGCACTTTTGCTTAGATGTTGAGTAAAGCAGAGAAAAGACCAGAGACAGATATTTAGGGTAGCTTTCACTTAGCAGTGCCAGTAAAAGATGTAAGAGAGAGACTTAAACTCATTTTTAAATTTAGTAGATCATGTCATTATAACCCAGTACTTCATATAATTGCAGATTTGTCCATTGAAAAATTAATGTAGTTAAGGGATTGATTCACAAACCTTGGTTATCAATGTAAATAACATTAACTAGAAATTGTAATTTGTATATAATTATGAGGACATAATTGACTCTCCATATCTGTGGGTTCCATATCTAGGGATTCAACCAGTCACAGATTGAAAATATTCAGAGGGAAAAAGGAAAGGGTGGTTGTCACTGCGCTGAACATGTACGGACATTTTTTTTCTTGTCATTATTCCCAAAACAATATTATCTAACAACTATTTACATAGCATTTACATTGTATTAGACATTATAAGTAGTCTAGAGATGATTTAAAGCATACAGAAGCATGTGTATAGATTTTTGAAAATATTACACCATTTTATGTAAGGGAATTGAGCATTAGTGGATTTTGGTGTCCATAGGGGTCCTGAAACCAATTCCCTGAGGATACCAAGAGATGACTATATGTATTTATTTATGATGTGTGATTTTGTGTTTTAAAAAAGGATTGGGAAGTTCAGCCATGAATATACAAATGCTTTTGGAAAAACTCAAAGGAATTCCCCAGTTAGAAGGCCAGAAGGACATGATAACGTGGATACTTCAGGTAAACTAGAAAAGTAAAGTGATCATATCTTGGTTTAAATATTTAAGAATTCTCTGCTTGCCTCCAAAATTAAACCGCTGTACCATTGTAGCCATTTACTACTGGTTTTCTTTTTCTTTTTTTTTTTTTTTGAGACGGAGTCTCGCTCTGTCGCCCAGGCTGGAGTGCAGTGGCGCAATCTCAGCTCACTGCAAGCTCTGCCTCCCGGGTTTACGCCATTCTCCTGCCTCAGCCTCCCGAGTAGCTGGGACTACAGGCGCCCGCCATCTCGCCCGGCTAGTTTTTTGTATTTTTTAGTAGAGACGGGGTTTCACCGTGTAGGCCAGGATGGTCTCGATCTCCTGACCTCGTGATCCACCCGTCTTGGCCTCCCAAAGTGCTGAGATTACAGGCTTGAGCCACCGCACCCGGCCATACTACTGGTTTTCACAATCACTTAATTCTTTATGTTAATAATTCTATTTTCCTATATTTTAGTGTAGTTTTAAAAATAAGCTAAGATTTATTCATTTTTTTTTGTCATTATTTAGTCAACTTTACTGAATACCTACCATGTGCCATGCTCATTTATAGATTTCTAGATGGAACAAGACAGACAAGGTGCTCACTATCATAGAACATATACTGTAGTTGAGGGACAGACATTAAACAAATAAATAAACAAGAAAATATCAGAGTAATTCAGTAGATGAGTAAGGGCTTACTTTGGGTAATTAGGGAAGGCCTCTCTCAAAATACGGCATTAGAGCTAAGATCTGAATGACATGGAGTCAGTCTTAGAAGAGTCTGGAAGAGTACTCCAGAAAGAGGGAACAGCAGTGCAAAAGCTCTGTGGTGGCCAGAAAGAAGACCAGTATGGCTGGAACATAATGGGTGAGGGATGGAAAAGTAGGCAGTGAGGTCAGAGGGGCAGCCGGGGGCCAGATCTTGTAGGTCCTTATAAGTCAGCATAAAGTGATACTTTTTTAGCACAATGGGAAAATACTGGCGGATTTTAAGTGACCTAATCTATATTTGTACAAGATGGTGTTGACTGCTGTGGAATAAATGGATTACGGGGAATAGGCATAGAAGTAAGGAAACTGTTAGGAGACTGTTGCAGTAATCTTGATGTGAAATAAGCATGACCTAGGCTAAGATGCAGATAGTAAGACTCTGAACTGATTAAGGTGTATCTTTTTTTTTTTTTTGAGACGGAGTGTCGCTCTGTCGCCCAGGCTGGAGTGCAGTGGCGTGATCTCAGCTCATTGCAAGCTCCGCCTCCTGGGTTCACGCCATTCTCCTGCCTCGGCCTCCCGAGTACCACAGGCGCCTGCCACCTCGCTCAGCTATTTTTTTGTATTTTTTTTAGTAGAGACGGGGTTTCACCATGTTAGCCAGGATGGTCTCGATCTCCTGACCTCGTGATCCACCCATCTCGGCCTCCCAAAGTGCTGAGATTACAGGCTTGAGCCACTGCGCCTGGCCGATTAAGGTGTATCTTGACGGTATATGAAGATAGAATCTGTAGTACTTGCTCATCAGTCTAATGGGAGGGATGAAGGAAATGAAGAAATCAAAGATGAGGCTGGGCACGGTGGCTAATCCCAGCACTTTGGGAGGCCAAGACGGGCAGATCACCTGAGGTCAGGAGTTCGAGACCAGACTGGCCAACATGGTGAAACCTCATCTCTACTAAAAATACAAAAATTAGCCAGGCGTGGTGGTGCACGCCTGTAGTCCCAGCTACTCGGGAGGTTGAGGCAGGAGAATCGCTTCAACCAGGGAGGTGGAGATTGCGGTGAGCCGAGATCGCACCGCTGCACTCCAGTCTGGGTGACAGAACAAGAATCTGTCTCAGAAAAAAGGAAATCAAAAATGACTCCTGGATTTGGTTCTTGAACTATTGAGTAGATAGCATTGCCTTTGGAGACAAGTGAATTAAATAAGCAGGGGAGAGAGACGCCAGGAATGTTACTTGAATGGAAAACCTCCACATAGAAACATGAAACTGGCTGGGTGCGGTGGCTCACGCCTGTAATCCCAGAACTTTGGGAGGCCGGCATGGGTGGACCACGAGATCGGTAGTGGCCAGACCAGCCTGGCCAAGATGGCAAAACCTCGTTTCTACTAAAACTGCCAAAAAAAAAAAAAAAAAAATTAGCTGGGCATGGTGGCAGGCGCCTGTAATCCCAGCTACTCAGGAGGCTGAGGCAGGGGAATTGCCTGAACTCGGAGGGCGGAAGTTGCAGTGAGCCAAGATTGCGCCCCTGCACTCCAGCCTGGACAACAGAGTGAGACTCTGTCTCAAAAAAAAAAAAAACAAAAAACATGAAACCAGGATTATGGAGCTTCTGCACTCATTGCATTCATTAAGATATTCTGATGTTTATTACTAAGAATTGTTTTGATAATTAGAATGTATAGAGTAGTTATTTTTCACATTCTTGTCAATTGGAAATCTTGGTACTGATTTATACTTTCAGCTATAAGAGGGCAGCTCTTTTTACTACTTAATTAGAAACAGTCCTTAAGCATGATGTAACGATGTAACTATAAGATAATGATATTATTAAAATTCTTCTTGAAGTAGATTTTATGAATATTTAGTATTTGTGTCAAACTAGCCAATATTATTTTAAGATATAAAATCAAACAAAAGTAGGTAACTATTAAGAAAGTCCGTTGAGGTACCATTTAGTTCAATGTTCATATCCCATAGAGATGGTGCTATGAATTGCAGATCTAGTCCTGAAAATTCATTTTCAATTAGAATACTAAATTTTATTATCAAAATATGTAAAAGCATACGTATCTGCTGTTAAAAACATTAGATACTCTATCCAGATGGTCGATTTAAAGCTATGTTGTAAGTGTTCATCTTGGGAAATTTTTCCTCATGAGACCAAGGTTCCTTCAAAATATAAATAAATTTTACTGGGCACAGTGACTCATACTTATAGCTCCAGCACTTTGGGAAGTCAAGGTGGGTGGCTTGCTTGAGCCTAGAAGTTCAAGACCAGTCTGGACAATGTGGCAAAAACTCCATCTCTACGAAAAATATAAAAATTATCCAAGGATATGGTGGTGTGTGCCTCTAGTCCCAGCTACTTGAGAAGCTGAGGTGAGAAGATGGCATGAGCCTGGGAGACAGAGGTTGCAAGTGAGCCAAGATTGTGCCGCTGCACTCCAGCCTGGACGACAGAGTGAAACTCTGTCAAATGAATGAATTAATGCATTAATGAATGAATTAATGAATGTATTCATGCTGAAACCATGACCTTTGTTAATAAGAATGAAGCAGTTCTGTGTAAGCTGTTGTGGAAATGTCTCCGAAGATAGGCTGGGTGCGATGGCTCACGCCTTTAATCCCAGCGCAGGCCCAGGCGGGTAGATCACAAGGTCAGGAGATCGAGACCATCCTGGCTAACAAGGTGGAACCCCGTCTCTACTAAAAATACAAAAATTAGCCAGGCGTTGTGGTGGGCGCCTGTAGTCCCAGCTACTCAGGAGGCTGAGGCAGGAGAATGGCATGAACCCCGGAGGTGTAGCTTGCAGTGAGCCAAGATCGCGCCACTGTGCTCCAGCCTGGGTGACAGAGCAAGACTCTGTTTAAAAAAAAAGAAAAAGAAAAAGAAATGTCCCCGAAGATAAATGATTAAGTGAAAAGAGGATATGTGAAACAGTATGTATGGTAGCATCTCTTTTTATGAAAATAGATGTAAATATAAAAATTATATATTCTGATAGAGGTGTTGCAATCAGGGAGAGGAGGACCATTTTGTATCTTTGTCTTTTTTTTTTTGAGACAGGATCTCGCTCTGTCACCTAGGGTGGAGTGCAGTGGCACGATCTCAGCTCATTGCAACCTCCATTTCCCAGGTTCAAGCGATTCTCCTACCTCAGCCTCCCAAGTAGCTGGCATCACAGGCATGGGTCACCACGCCTGACTAATTTTTGTATTTTTAGTAGAGACAGGATTTTGCTATGTTGGCCAGGCTGGTCTCTAACTCCTGACCTCAGGTGATCCACCCTCCTTGGCCTCCCACAGTGCTGAGATTACCCCGCCTCTGCCTCCAAAAGAGCAATCACCATTTTGTGTCTTTGTTTTTATGTGTTTTTGCACAAGAATGTTATTTCAAATTTAAAAAATTTTTGTTTCCTGACAAATCTCTTGAAAGCTAACAGAGGCATGCCTCCAGCCTACTGAATCAGCTGATCGTGCTACCAGTGGCCTCCTCAGCTGAATTGCTCATTGACCAGGGGAGGTGTTTGTCACAGAGTCACTTTTTTTCCTTCATATATTGAAATAGTTTTAAGTGAAAGACATTTGGAGATATGATGCCAAAATTAAATTAGTGGATGTTTCTGTTCCTGGTCAGTCTAACGGTCTAACTAACTCTTTTAACGTTTCATCTGTTTTTCACAGATGTTTGACACAGTGAAGCGATTAAGAGAAAAATCTTGTTTAATTGTAGCAACCACATCAGGATCAGAATCTGTTAAGAATGATGAGGTATGACACTGTAATAACACTGTAGTAATGGTGACATTCTATCTCTGAACTTTACTGGTGTAAGGGAGCTGCTGCTTTTTTGTTAGGAGAAACCTGTTTATTGTATAAAGTACATGAGATCTGTTCATCTTTTATTCATTATGTTTCTATATTGTGGGGATTAATGGTACGTGACAATGCAGTATAATTTTTGTATTTTGCAAAAACAGGAGAAATTGGTATATAGTAGAGCTCTATTAGAAATACCATATTTTGGCTGAGCGTGTGTGGCTCACTCCTGTAATCCCAGCTCTTTGGGAGGCGGAGGTGGGTAGATTCCTTGAGGTCAGGAGTTCAAGACCAGCCTGGCCAATATGGCAAAACCCTGTCTCTAATAAAAATACAAAAATTAGCCCAATGTGGTGGAGTGCTCATGTAGTCCCAGCTGCTCAGGAGGCTGAGGCACGAAAATCACTTGAACCCAGGAGTCAGAGGTTTCAGTGAGCCAAGATCACGCTACTGCATTCCAGCCTGGGTGACAGAGCAAGTTTCCATCTCAAAAACAAAAAACTGAAATACCATATTTTATTAGCTTTTAATATATTTTAGTGACTTAAATTGGGATATGTCTCACAATAAATGACTTTCATCAACAGCATTTTTTAGAGAAATATAAGATAGTGGTACATCTTAGATTCAATGAAATGCAATAATATTTGTGTTATTTCTATAATACAGTGAATCGGGTTTTGATGATTCTAATATTTATATTATTAGAATAATACTATTTGTGGTTATTACGTGTTCTTCCTAAAAGTAAAACACACTGGATGTAAATTTGAATAGAAATTTAAAATGCACCAAATGTATCTCAGTAATATTGTTAAAGTTAAAAAAGTTGTTAAAGTTCTCATTTTTAACAGTACATTTAGAAGTAACTGTTAGAAATCAAGATTATTTAAATTGTCAGTGATTAAGTGATTGACAAATGATTTTGAAATTTTGTTTTATCCAATTTTATTTCTTAATGTACCTGCACTGAGTATAAAAGGCAATTAATTGGATATTTAAAGTTCTTAGCTTTTTACAGTAAATTATTTAAATAACTAGAGGAATAATTAGTTGTGTGATGTCATGCAGCCTGTAATGCTAGTTTTGAGACGTTAAACTGAATCCAGGATGTAAGGGGTAATCAGAGTTTCAGAATCTTATTCTAAGGAATTTTTTCATCCAAACAGCGTATATAAATTTTTAACAGTGGATCTTACCTAAATTTGTCATTTCTTAATACCCAGATTACTCACGATAAAGAAAAAGCAGAACGAAAAAGAAAAGCTGAAGCTGCTAGGCTACATCGCCAGAAGATCATGGCTCAGATGTCTGCCTTACAGAAAAACTTCATTGAAACTCATAAACTCATGTATGACAATACATCAGAAATGCCTGGGAAAGAAGACTCCATTATGGAGGAAGAGAGGTAAAATAAAGCAAACCCAAAAATTACCAACTCAATTTTTGGAGGAAAAGTTAAATAGTCACTTTAAATTATGCTTTCCTAAAATGTATTTTGTGGCAAGAGAAATTCAACTATTTTCATTCTAGAAAGGTCAGAGTGAAGACTCTTAAGGTACTTATTGAATGTAATTTTATACTGATAAATGCATTGAGTGTGCGGTAAAGTTATGTTAGGAACCTTTATGCACAAAAACCCATTATTTTGTATGCATTAGCACTTTTAGGTACACATTTACACATCAGTTCCCTTATTTCACATTGTTATTTCTAATAAAAATGACTGCAGCTATTACATACTGGAAACAAATTCTTTGCCTGAAAAAGGTGGCTTATGCGAGTTTTTCTTTTTTTCTTAAAGAGAAGAAAGACATTGCCTATAACTACAGGTATGGATAGTACCTTGGAATTGGAATCAGTAAATCTGGTTTTCTGAGTTCTGACTGTGGTATGCTCTTAGAGAAATTGGTTAATTTTCTGAGCTGTGCTGTCTAGGCTATTATACAGTGAGAAAAGGGAGGAGACATAATAATGTTACTTTGAAAAGCATTCCAAGAAATTTAAAATACTGGAAGTACCAGCTTTGGCCCTTTTTTAAGACAAGCTTTCACTGCTGTTTAAAACAATATGTGTTGTGGGCTGTGAGCGGTGGCTAACGCCTGTAATCCCAACACTTTGGGAGGCTGAGGCGGGTGGATCACCTGAGGTCAGGAGTTCGAGACCAGTCTGGCCAACAGGCAAAACCACATCTCTACTGAAAATACAAAAATTAGCTGGTTGTGGCTATGCATGCATTGAGTCCCAGCTACTTGGGAGGCTGAGGCACGAGAATCGCCTGAACTTGGGAGCCAGAGGTTGTAGGGAGCAGAGATTATGCCACTGCACTCCAGCTTGGGCAACAGAGCAAGACTTTCTCAAAAAAAAAAAAAAAATGTTGTGGATACTTTTAGAAAATTGTGCTTTTGGAATAATAGTAGGCACATTACATCCTATCTGATCTGTATCTTTAGTCTTGAAGCTGAGTATGCTAACAAGGACCATAAAGAATAATGATTATATTAGTGATTAAAAATAAAAAGATATGAAGGTATGCTTTCCTTGGCTGACTATATTGTAATAAAACTGGAAATTTTAAATGACAAGCCAAAGTCCCATCTCTAGATATTGTATATTAACAACATACTATTTAGAAATAGAAAGAAACTATTGACGATAAAATAAGAAGGTATAAGTAAAGGTGTACTCAGAGTTCATTTATGGCCTTAATGCTTTCATTATTTATTTTTATTGCCTGATTGATTGGACATGTGATTTTTTAATGTGTTCTTATTGAAAACAATTTAAATAATGCAGGAAGTCCCCCTTTGACCATCTTTGCATTACTGGTCTTTATCCACACGTAACCATGATTACAAATTACCACTGTTCTTAGACCTCTTTCTATGCATTTATGAACATGAGTACATGAAGAAATAGTGAGGCTTGTTTCATGTTTTCTAGTGGTTTTTCTTTTTTAACCATACATTTTGTCTGCAGCTTGCTGTTTCAATGTCTTAGGAATCTTTGGATATCAGTACGTATCACTCTATAGTGTAGATTCTACATCATTGTTTATGACTGCTGCATAGTGGTCTCTCATGTGGTTATATAGAGGTTATTTATCTGACTTTAGACATTTAGGTTGCTTCTAATTTTTCCTTATTACAGTTAATGGGAACCTTTTTGTATGTGTCTTCTTGTGCAACTCTGCAAGTACTTAGTCAAGGAGTCCGGTAAGGGAAAGGGCTGAGTTAAAATTTTTATAGATGTGGCCACATTTCCATTCAGAGTGGTTTTACCAGTTTCTGCTCCTGATAGTGTATATAGGTGCCCAGTTTACTTTGTTCTCACCAATACTTAACTATTTTCAATGCTTGAAAACATGTAATGTTATTAAAATTACAGATTTGTGCCAATCTGGCTGAATTTCCCCAGTTGCTAGTTAGTACCAGGTAGAGCATCTTCTCATATCATTATTCACTGACGTTTTACATTTTATCCTCTGGGAATTGCTTATTATTATTCTTTGCCCATCTCTATTGATCTCTATTGGGTGCTTTGCTCTTGTCTTATTGACTTATATAAATCTTAAAATTAATACTTTGTTACATATGTTTCCCATATTTTGTACCTGTTTCTTTAACCTTAATTATGGGGTTTAGCCATAGAGAAGTATGCAGTGTTGATAAAGACAAATTTATCAGTCTTTTAGAGTTTTAACTTTTTGTATTAATATTTTGTTTAAGAAAGCTTTTCCTATCCCAAAGTCTCAAATATATTCTCTCATATTTTTTTAAACCCCCTTTTTTTCTTTTTTTTTTTTTAAGAGATGGAGTCTCACTGTGTTGCCCAGGCTAGAATGCAGTGGCTCTTCACAGGGATAATTATGATGCACTACAGCCTCAAACTCCTGGGCTCAAGTGATCCTCCTGCCTTACCCTCCTGAGTAGCTGGGACTACAGACGTGTATCACCACACCCAGCCAAAATTTTAATTACATAGTTTTACACACACACACACACACACACACACACACACACACACGAGATGGAATCTTGCTTTGTCACCTAGACTGGAGTACAGTGGTTTGATCTGGCTCACTGCAACTTCCGCCTCCTGGGTTCAAGCAATTCTCCTGCCTCTACTTCCTGAGTAGCTGGGATTACAGAGGCCTGCCACCACACCTGGCTAATTTTGTTGTTGTTGTTGTTGTTGTTGTATTTTTAGAGAGATGGTGTTTCACCATGTTGGCCAGGCTGGTCTCGAACTCCTGGCCTCAAATGATCTTCCCACCTCAGCCTCCCAGAGTGCTGGACTTATAGGCGTGAGCTATTGTGCCTGGCCATATTACATAGGTACATTAATAATTTTCCTCTTGAAAGCTGAATGTCAGAGATAAAGCTAAAGTTCCATTTGAGCACCAGCCCAAATCCTGGACTTCTTTCTGTTCCTTAGAGGTTCTCTGGTTATAAGTTTTATGTGTATCTGCCAGAATTTTTCCTATGTTATTAATACAAATATATGTAGCCATGTAGCCACAGAAATTATAGCATGTCATTCAGCCTTTGGTTTTATTTACATTAATAGTATTATGTACATATCACTCTACAACTTCCCATTTTCACTCTGTATTATGCCTTGGAAATCTATGTATGTTCTTATATACAAAACGAGCTCAGCATTTTTCAGTCTTGGCATTTACGCAGCTGTTTTTTTTTTTTTTCATGCAGTACTGTCCTGTGAATTGTGGGACTGCATCCTGTGCCCACTAGTACCTTGTGACAATCAATAAGTAAACCTTTCATAATTTATTGCTAGATGCCTCCTAGGAGATGGTTCCACATAATTACCACCTTTTAAAAACTGCAGAGTAGGCCAGTTGTGGTGACTTACGCCTGTAATCCCAGCACTTTGGGAGGCCAAGGCAGGCAGATCACGAGGTCAGGAATTTGAGACCAGCCTGGCCAACATAGTGAAACTCTGTCTCTACTAAAAATACAAAAAAATTAGCTGGGCATGGTGGCAGGTGCCTGTAATTTCAGCTACTTGGGAGGCCGAGGCAAGGAGAATCACTTGAACCTGGGAGGCAGAGGTTGCAGTGAGCTGAGATCGCGCCACTGCACTCCAGCCTGGCAACAGTGCAAGACTCTGTCTCAAACAAAACAACAAAACAAAAAGCTGCAGAGTGTTGTCTGTTAGGTAAGTTCATTTATAATGATGATGAATATTTATTTATTGTTCAGTGATATACCATAGTTCAGGGAGCTTCTTGCACAGAGACAATATTGCAGAGTAGTTCAGAGCGTAGATGGTGAGCCTAGATTACCTGGATTAAATCCTGGCTCTGCTACATACTATTAAGGAGTCATTGGGTGAGTCTCTTATTGTCACTAGGCCTCAGTTTCTTCATCTGAAAAGTGGAAGTGTCGCAGGATCCTTAGGGTGTTGCTTTTCCAGCCAGAAACCTCTGTGGCCAGTGGCACCTTTGCCAGAATTTTGCTCAGTCTCTCTGGGCTCATCCTGCCTACTTGACCCAGCAGGCTGCACTTGGCTCACACTACCAGCCTGGATCTCATGCCTGCCAAGGGTGAGCCAGGTGTGGAGTGACCAGGGGTGCATGAGCGGGCACCTGCAGGGTCCAGCCACTGTGCACAGCCAGGCACGCCGGCTGCTGCGGCGGGGCAGGCAGCTCTCAGCACTGGGACAGGGGCCAGCTCTGTGCAAGCCTGCACCTGAATCATATGCACCAGCAGCTTCTGCTATGGGGACTCGTGTCTGGACAATGGGAATGTGGTAGCACCTGGAAGCTCAGAGATGCCAGAGACTGTGAAGCCCCAAAGAGAGTGTCACAGCCCTGGCTCAGGGAGCCCCTAGGTCTGGGCTCCCTGAAGGACCACAGCTTATCTCTCCTTGTCACCTGCAATATGGCAAGTGGTAGATGTGGGCGTTTCAGCCCTGTTTGTGTTACTAGCTCTTTCAGTCCTGCCATTTGGTAGTTCCTGAGTTCTTGTCCTGCATCCAGGAAGAATGAGGTACACGGACAACTGGAGGGTGAGCAAGGTGGAGAGCTTTACTTTATTAAGCAACAGAACAGCTCTCTAGGGACCCCAAGTGGGTAGCTCTTTCTGCAGGCAGGTCATCCCAGCGAGTGTCCAGCACTTAGTGGAGAGGAGATCCAAAATGGGTGTTGCCTTTCCACAGGCAAGTCATCCCAGTGAGTCAGGAGACTTGAATTGGGTTGCTCCTTCCTGCAACTGGTAGTCCCCATGTGAGTCTGGCTGAGTCTGGGGTTTTTATGGGCTTCAGAAGGGAGAAAATGCGTGCTGATTGGTCCATAGACAAATCTGGAGAAAGCACCATAAATTCTCACTCCAGGTTGTGGACTCCACCTGTAACTGACATACCAGTCCCCGGGCTTCAGGCCATTCCTGGTTTGAAGGTGGGACTTCACTGGGGACCCACCCCTTTCTGCCCAGGAACCTGTCTTCCTCCTGCTGCCATCAACATGTCATCCACAACTCCCTGGCTGTTTGTGCCAAGGGGCATCTACAGGCCCATGCTGAGCCACCTGTTTCCCCTTGGCCTTTCTTCCATGCTTATCAGCACCCGAAGACCAGAGGGGCCAAGGCAGCAGGGGGCTGGCGTGTCAGTACTGCCCCAAGTGTGCACACACCTGGCCGGGCCACGGCAGCACCCAGGCTTGGCCACAACTTTGCTCCAAAATCAGAATGGGTGTTGGGAGTGGGGAGAGGCTCAGAACAGGCACTTCTGAGCTGGGCAGCTGCAGCTGTGCCTGGGAGTGCGGAGCTCTTGCCCCACAAACTCGGAAGGGGTGGGCTCCCTCCTGTTCCCAACCCAAGGGCTCCATGGAACACGTTGCCCCAGCCACGCCTCCACTGCCGCAGCAGACATCTTTGCAGCAGCTGCTCTAGACATAATAATAATACCTACCTCATAGGATTATTTTAAGTATTGAGTAAACATGTAAAGTATTTGAAACAGTGCCTAGCTTCACAATCAGCATGTTGTAAATATTTGCCATTATTTAAATATTGTACACATCAGTAGATCCTGAGTTTTGCCCAGTCAGTAAGAGTAGATTCTAAGAATTGCTGAATCATTTTAGTTTGAATAGCTACTAAAATAGAATAGAAACCAAAATGCTTAATGACAGAGAATGGATAAAACTGTTATGGCACATATAGTAAGAGCTGTGCATCCATTTAAAAATGTTTCTGAAGAAGTTTTAATGATGTAAGAAACTATAAGTGAATAGAGCAGGATGTAAATCTGTGTAATGTGATTTTATTTATATGAAGAAGTATATTATAAATAGAAAGCAGACTAGAAGGAAATATACAAGGTTACTAGTGGGTATCTCTAGGTTGTGGGAATATAACATTTATACTATTACAGACTTCCCAAAATTTATTCAATAACCCTGTATTACTTTTATATCCAGAAAAAAAAATAACCCAGCTTATTGGTATAGTAAATTAAATAAAATTATAATATACATTCCATTTTATCATCTGTTTTTTTGCACTTAGCAACACTTGTATTTTGTAATAAGCAAATAACTGATAAAAGCCACAAAGGAAGGGGGGAAGCTTTTAACTTAATATTGCTAAATATCATTTTTATTTTTATTATCTTTCTTATATTTCTTGCCTATAGTTACTTTTAAAATCTACCAAAATATGAAGACAAGTGACCAAAACATGTGTCCTCATTTCTGGTCATTTCTTTTGGTAGCACCCCAGCAGTCAGTGACTACTCTAGAATTGCCTTGGGTCCTAAACGGGGTCCATCTGTTACTGAAAAGGAGGTGCTGACGTGCATCCTTTGCCAAGAAGAACAAGAAGTGAAAATAGAAAATAATGCCATGGTATTATCTGCCTGTGTCCAGAAATCTACTGCCTTGACTCAGCACAGGGGAAAACCCATAGAACTCTCAGGAGGTATGTATTCTTTAATAAATATCCTTTTGTGCATTTCTTTTCATGCCTGTGTAATTAAAGAAAATAATATTTGAAAGACATTTGGAAGTAAGGTTATATATCTACCATACCGATATCATATTTAAGAAAGTAATAATAATCCAGGAATATCATCTAATATAAAATCAGTTTTTCTCCAACAGTTCTCAAAATGTCTTCAATTGTTAGACTTTTTTTTTCCACTCAGGATCCAAACACATTTCATGTGTTGCTTTGGTTATATTTCCTTTACTCCATTTTAATCTAGATTAGTCCCTCCTTTTTTTATGATAGTAGTTTTTTTGAAGAATTCAGGCCACTTGTTTTGTATAATGTATCACATTCTGAATTTATTTGATTGTTAAGTTGCCTCCTGATTAGAATCATGTTAAACATTTTCTTGGCAATAATGCTAATTAGATAATTTATTGCACTTGTTACATCAGGAGTTAGCTGCTTTAGCATCATTCTTATTTTAAAATACCCTTGGAATAGGCCAGACGTGGTGGCTCACGCCTGTAATCCCAGCACTTTGGGAGGCCGGTGTGGGTGGATCACTTGAGCTCAGGAGTTTGAGACCAGCCTAGGCAACATGGCGAAACCTCATCTCTACAAACATATTAGCCAGACATGGTTGCATGAGCCTGTGGTCCACAACAGGGTGAGACCCTATCTCAAAACAGACAAACAAAAAAAGCTCCTTAGAATAATAGTGATAATAAAGACTAGCATTTATTGAAAACTTAACATTGCCAGGCACTTGTTAAGTGCTTTATGTGTATTTACTTAATCTTTACAATAGCCCTATGAGTTAGTTATCACTATTGGTTCCATTTTATAGATGAAGGACCCGAGGCACAGAGAGGTCAAGTAACTTACCCATGGCCATGAGCTATAAGTGATGAAACCAGAATTTGAAATCCTCCATCTGTGCTTTTTTAAATGAGGTTATAATTCCCCTAAGTATCCCTTAAAATTATTATTTATCAAATTACTATTAAAATTAAAAAAGTAAATTATATTGGAAACATAGAAAATCACTTAAATAACCAAGATATTGCAGATTAAACCCAATATTCAAGGTTAAAAAATAAATCAAAGATAGAGTTATTAATCCATACTATGTTTAGAATCGTATCTGACAGGTTAGCTTTATGCTTTTCTCTTTTGTTACTATTACTTTTCTCTTTTTGTTACTATATATCCTCCTATTATGATATTGTGACACTTTGCTTGGACATTCCTAAGACAGTTTGTGATTAGACTTTAGACCTGATAACCTGTCTCTTTTTCCCTCCTTTTTATACCTTGTACCAGAAACCCTAGACCCACTTTTCATGGATCCAGACTTGGCATATGGAACTTATACAGGAAGCTGTGGTCATGTAATGCATGCAGTGTGCTGGCAGAAGTAAGTTGTCCTTCTGACATGTTCTTGAAAGAGAATAGGAACATTGAAGTTCACTCAAGGCCACAAAAAGGCATGTTTTCTCATGTCTTCTTTCCTTTCTTCTTATTTGAATGACTGAAACAGTTTTAATTACTACTTCTGTTTGCATGAATTATTATTATCAAAGTTGGAAAGTGGTGTGTAAAGTTACCAACTTTAGATTTTCACTGTTCCTTTGTGCTTGCTCTCCATAAACTAATCAGTTACTCTTCATCAGTATTCATGTAAAAAAAAAGTAATGATTGGCTGGGCGTGGTGGCTCACACCTGTAATCTCAGCACTTTGGGAGGCCGAGGTGGGAGGATCACCTGAGGTCAGGAGTTTGAGACCAGCCTGGCCAACATGGTAAAACCCTGTCTCTACTAAAAATACAAAAATTAGCTGAGTGTGGTGGCACATGCCTGTAATCCCAGCTAGTCAAGAGGCTGAGGCAGGAGAATCGCTTGAACCCAGGAGGTGGAGGTTCCAGTGAGCCGAGATTGCGCCATTGCACTCCAGCCTGGGAGACAAGAGTAGTCTCAAAAAAATTAACAAATACAACAAATAAATAATAAGTAATCTTTATAAAAATCTAATTTCCCTCAAAACATACTGCTGTGAAAAGTACCTTTGAAATAGAATAGGATGAATAGGACAAGAAGTTCTCGTTCTATCTCTGGAAAATACAAAAATTCAAAAATGTAATTCCTGAGAAATCTTTTGTGTAGAGTTTACCCATTTGGCATTAGATTACAATATATAATTTTTCCAAGATAGCCCTCACTACTTCAGTTCATCATTAGAAACTGAGGAAAGTAGTGTCCATGCTGTATCACCATGCTTTTGAGGCAAGAGATGAGTTATGATTCAATAAACTTATTTTAAATTTATATCTGCTCTGATGTATTTTCCAATTTATTCCCAAAATAATAGGCAACCTGTTTCTTCTGTGATTACAACTTGTGTGTTTTTGCATGTATGTTCTAAAGATGTTTATTGAGGCAAAAATTCTAGATTTTTAAAACTTGGATTAGAGCAAGTAGAGATACACATGTAGAGATGCATGTGTAGTTCTAAATGGGCCTGTGGCTTTGTAATTTTGCAGGTATTTTGAAGCTGTACAGCTGAGCTCTCAGCAGCGCATTCATGTGGACCTTTTTGACTTGGAAAGTGGAGAATATCTTTGCCCTCTTTGCAAATCTCTGTGCAATACTGTGATCCCCATTATTCCTTTGCAACCTCAAAAGATAAACAGGTAAATTTTATGTTTTGGTTAATTTTTAAAAAGTTGGCCAGGTGCAGTGGCCTGTGATCTCTGCACTTTGGGAGACCGAGGTGGGTGGATTGCCAGAGCTCAGGGGTTCGAGACCAGCCTGGGTAACACGGTAAAACCCTATCTCTACAAAAAATAATAATAAAAAAGTTAGCCAGGCATGGTGGCACATGCCTGTAGACGCAGTTACTTGAGGGGGCTGAGGTGGCAGACTCACTAGAGCCCAGGAGATTGAAGCTCCAGTGAGCCGAGATTGCGCCACTGCACTCCAGCCTGAGTGACAGAGCGAGACCCTGTCTCAAAAACAAATAGAAAGTTGTCTTTAGTTCTTTAATTTGTGCCTGTTTTTGTTAGATAACTGTTTTTTATTCTTTAAAGGGATTAATACTTTTTCATTTTATATCTTGTATTATACTTTTAAAATGTGATCAAAAGCCTAATTTTTTTGGACTTTCAGAGAACTATAATGTTTATTTACTCAAATCTATATATTGTGGTTATATTTTCCAGCAGCCATTAAAGCAATAGAACTCTGACCTCTGCCTTAGCACTCACAAAAGGAGAAAAGATGCAAAAAAAATTCATTCCTTTCATATGGCCCTTTGCCATCATTAGAGTTGCCAGTTGGAGTCTGATAGCTCTAATGATCTTTGTATTATTTTTAATTTCATTTTTCTGAAGATCCAAATGCTATAGCTCTAGAGATGTGGACAAATGTTAACTAAAAAAATTAAATAAAAACACTAGATTCATTTTATATATATAATATATATATATCATTTTATATATATCTCTTAAATTTTTATATTCTGATATATTTTATATACTGAGTTTTTAAATTTTTATATTCTTATCTGTAAATGGAATTTAACAGCAAATTATTAGTTTTTGTATGACAACTTGGAAATTTAATTACGTATTTCTATATTCTCACTGTTCTACACGAGGATGACAGTACTATAATATTTATATTATTTCAGTTGCTTTAAAATGCAATGAATTTGTAATGAGAAACCTAAATTCTGCTAAAGAAAATTGTTTTGTTGATAAAAATACCTTTATGTCCCCATAAAAGTTCAAAGGTGATAGGTTTGGCCAGAAGGGTCAATATAAAGAGTTGCTCTGGCGGGACGCCGTGGCTCACACCTGTAATCCCAGCACTTTGGGAGGCTGAGGTGGGCGAATCACGAGGTCAGGAGTTTGAGACCAGCCTGGCCAACATAGTGAAACCCGTCTCTACTAATATACAAAAAAATTAGTTGGGTGTGGTGGTGGGTGCCTATAATCCCAGCTACTTGGGAGGCTGAGCCAAGGAGAATCGCTTGAACCTGGGAGGCTGCAGTTATAGTGAGCCAAGATCTAGCCATTGCATTATAACCTGGGTGACAATGCGAGACTCTGTCTCAAAAAAAAAAAAAAAGATTTGCTCTAACCTTGGCTGGGCACAGTGCCTCACGCCTGTAATCCCAGCACTTTGAGAGGCTGAGGCAGGCAGATCACCTGAGATCAGGAGTTTGAGACCAGCCTGGCCAATATGGCAAAACCCCATCTGTACTAAAAATACAAAAATTAACCTGGCGTGGTGGCACATGCATGTAATCCCAGCTACTCGGGAGGCTGAGACATGATAATTGCTTGAACCCGGGAGGCGGAGGTTGCAGTGAGCCGATACCATGCCTTTGCACTCCAGCCTGGGCAACAGAGCGACACTCTGTGTCAAAAATAAATAAATAAATAAAGAGTTGTTCTGATCTCTACTATTCCATGTCATTGATAAACCTAAATTGAAATTGTCTTCTTCAACATATTTGGTAACATGAGAAAGAATTATCCTTGATTTGAGTAACTAATATATTTTAGGCATTCTACCAAGCAAATGCTGCATTATCTTATTTAATTCTCACAGTAGTCTAATGAAGTAGGTACTATTATTTCCATTTAAAGGAATCGAAGACTATGGATAGTTTTTATTTATCCCAAGACAGGTCTCACTCCTGACTCCAAAACCTTACCTAACTATACAGCAGAAGACAAAGATAAAGGAAATCATAATAAAGTGACTTTCCAACTTCTTGTACAAGCCTTTTTTTTGCACAGTGGCTCCCCCAAATAAGATTATTAAACTATGTAAATTGTTCTCTAACAGAATATTTAGCTACTTCTTTCCTTGATGTCTTTAAGGATCAGATGCTTCAGAGCAGTTCTTTCTAAATTCAGAAAACCGATCCTTACAACCAGTTCTCTTAGAACTCTGGCACACTTTTAATTTATAGTAACAATTCTGTTACTCAGGATCTGAAATACATGATTATACGTAACAGTTTTATTAGATACTTCAATTTACCCATATAATTGATTATATTTGCCTTTTTTGGATTTTAGAAAATCAGCATGAATATAATCTAAGATAGTAAAGATAAAAGCATATAAAAACTGTCAAAACTAAGATTTTGATTAAAAATTTATAATATAAACTTACCAAAAAATTTAAAACTAATAAACTGGTGTCTGTAAAGAAAATTGATTATAATCAGTCATAGTATATTTCCATTTTTTGAGAACAAAAAAAATTTCTTAGGTCAAATTTGTGCCCAGATACATAAATTTTGGCACAGTTCATTATATATTTTACCTTTGCTCAAGACTATTATTTCAATAAAAAGATTCCTATTTTACAGTCTTTAATAACACTGTCTCTGGTCCTTCTTGGTTTTTTTTTTTTTTTAGATAGGATCTCACTATGTGCTGGAGTACAGTGGTGTGATCTCACTCAGCTCATTGCAGCCTCAACCTTCTTGGGCTCAGATGATCCTTCCACCTCAGCCTCCCGAGTAGCTGGGACCACAGGCGTGTGCCACCCACACCCCACTAATTTTTGTATTTTTTGTAGAGACAGAATTTCACTACATTTCCCAGGCTGGTGTCTAACTCCTGAGCTCAAGTGACCCACTCACCTCAGCCTCTCAAAGTGCTGGACTGCAGGCCTGAGCCGCCACTGCGCCCAGCCCTTCTTTGTTCTTAATAACAGTCTGTCTCAAGTCCCTTTCCTTATGTCCATTTTAGGAAGGAGAGACTGGCAATAAAAAAATAAGGCAAAATGTTGAGTAGTGGGAAATACTATGAGAAAGCTAAAGCAGTAAGTTAAAGGGCTGAAGACAGACTGGGGCATGAGGCTATTTATAGACAGAGTTATCAGGGAGCTCTTCTCTGAGATGGTGACATTTGAACAGAGACCTGAATAAAGTGAGGAATAATCACTGCTTTTCTCTGGGAGAAGAAAATTCTAAGCACAGGCCGTATCAAGAGCAAAGGCTTGGCTGGGTGGTGGCTCATGCCTATAATCCCAGCACTTTAGGAGGCCAAGGCGGGCGGATCATGAAGTCAAGAGATCGAGACCAGCCTGGCCAACGTGGCGAAACCCAGTCCCTACTAAAAATACAAAAATTAGCTGGGCGTGGTGGCAGGCACCTGTAATCCCAGCAACTCAGGAGTCTGAGGCAGGAGAGTCGCTTGAACCCAGGAGGCAGAGGTTGCAGTGAGCCAAGATTGTGCCACTGCACTCCAACCTGGCGACAGAGCGAGACTCCATCTCATAAAAAAAAAAAAAAAAAAAAAAAAGCAAAGGCTCAAGTTTGGAACCCCATCGTCATGTTTGAGGCACAGCAAGAAGGCAGCATGGAATGGAGCAAGTAAAGATCAGATCATAAAAGGGATTATGAGCAAAGATTAGAAGTTGTAATGATCCTGTTTACAATTTTAGAAAATTCTTCTAGCTGCTGTATGCAGAATTTATACTTACAATGAAACACAAGAGTAGAAGCAGGAAGAACAATTAGGAGTCTATTTAAGTAATCCAAGTGAGGGCTGATGTGACTTGGATTGGGGGTAGTAAGGGTAGAGGTAGGTAGGAGTGATCAACTTGGGATATATTTAAAAGATAAAACCTGCAAGGTTGATTAATAGATCAGAATGTGGGGTGTGAGGAAATCAGAGAAATCAATGACAACACCTAGTTTTTGACTGGAGCAACTAGAATGGTGATTCCATTTACTGACATTTACTACCTGTGGGTGACTGGCATGTGGGTGGTGACTTATTTCTTGTAAGTTTAAAATTTTCTTCCCCTTCCAAAAAGCTACATTTTTAGACATGTTTCTGTGACCTAGGAAATTAATCTGGAGGAACTTAACTTTTTTATACGACCATTTATCCAAGGAAATAATACAAATTCAGGTTTTCCATTTGACTTTGTACCCATGGTTGTAATAATTTTTAAATATCATTTTTCAGTGAGAATGCAGATGCTCTTGCTCAACTTTTGACCCTGGCACAATGGATACAGACTGTTCTGGCCAGAATATCAGGTTATAATATAAGACATGCTAAAGGTTTGCTTACATTTATTTTATATTAACTATGTGAAGATGGTGTCAGAATCTTTATTTTTTTAAATAATTAATGTGCTAAAATATGGTTTGCAAGTACAAATTTCTTGAATATCAGGAAATAGAAGTTTTTGAAGCTAAGAGTAAGTTTGGCTTAAATTGCTTTATTAAATTTAATCGTTTTTCATACTAGGAGACAATACAGACAGTGATTAAACTATCAAGTCCATCTATCTGATTATTCCAAGCTGTTGGACTGCGTAGATGTAAATCTTCGATCCAAGATTCATCTAAATCACTAAGATCCACTTACTGATTATGTAATCTTGGGCAAGTTACTTAAGCTCTGTGTGCCTCAACTTCTTATTTGCAAATTGGGGATAATAATATTATAATAGTACCTATTTTATTGGTTGAAAGATTAGTAGAGTTATTATATGTAAAGTAGAATAGTCCATGGTACCTAGTAAGTGCTACATGTTAGCCATTACTATTACTAATACTATTAATATGTGGTTAGTAATGTTTGTAATAACAAAAACATTTTAAAACTGTCATTTACATATTCTTTACAGTTGTGAGACAGGTATGGCTATTAATAGAGATGTGCTTAAAAGGATAAAAATGGGAATTTTTAAAATACAGTGAGGAAAAGTTGTCTTTTGTTTAGGCCAATGGTCCCCAACCTTTTTGGCAGCAGGGACTGGTTTTGTGGAAGACAATTTTTCCACGGATGAGGGGGATGGTTTTGGGATGATTCAAGTGCCTTACATTTATTGTGCATTTTATTTCTATTATTATTACATTGTCATATATAATGAAATAATTATATAACTCACCATAATGTAGAATCAGTGGGAGCCCTAAGCTTGTTTTCCTGCAACTAGCTGGTCCCATCTGGGAGTCATGGGAGACAGTAACAGATGGTCAGTCATTAGATTCTCATAAGGAGTGGGCAACCTAGTTCCCTCACATGGGCAGTTCATAGTTAGAGTTTGTGCACCTACGAGAATCTAATGTGGCTGCTGATCTGACAGGAGGCAGAGCTCACGCAACAATGCGAGTGATGGGAAGCAGCTGTAAATTCTGATGCAGCTTTGCTCACCTGCTGCTCACCTCCTGCTGTGCGGCCCATTCCCAGGGTTCCCAACAGGCCATAGACTGGTACTCGTCCATGGCCCCGGGGTTGAGGACCCCTGGTTTAGGCAGTGAAATCAATAGGGTGAAGACAAAGTCCAGTATTTTAAAAATTATCTTCTCATCCCCTCTTTGGATCTGAAATTGATGAAAACTATACCTAGAAAATATTCCAGAGTATTTCTAGGTATTCTACTCAAAATATTGATGTCTTATTTCTACATTTCATACCTTTCTGTATTTATCCACATTTTCCCTGATTATTTTACCCTCTGTTATGCTTAGTTATGTCCTTTCAGTTACATACTTTTAAGGAAAATAAAGGATGCATTCAAAAGCTACAAAGGAAAAAATAGGGTGATGGTTTTATTTCTTATCACCATAGTCTAAGTTACAAAGGTTTTTTGTTTGTTTTGTATGTGGGGGGGTTTGTTGTTGTTGTTGTTTGTTTGTTTGTTTGTTTGTTTAGACAGGTCTCACTCATCACCCAGGCTGGAGTACAGCTCGCTGCAGCTTCAACTCCTGGGCACAAGTGATCCTCCTACCTCAGCCTCCCACATAGCTGGAACCACAGGCTTATACCACCACACCCAGGCTAATTTTTAAATTTTTTGTAGAGACAGGGTCTCGCTATGTTGCCCAGGCTGGTCTCAAACTCCTGGACTCAAGCAGTCCTCCTACCTCAGCCTCCCAAAGTACCAGGATTACAGGCATGAGCCAGTGTGCCCAGCCTAAGTTATCAAGTATTTATTAGGTGTTTACTCATGTATTCAGCACTATACAAAGTTTTATGTTCCCTGCCTTGTTGACCTCATATGTGTGCATGTTATGCAGTTAAGAATGATACAAGAGGAAATAGCATTAACAGCCCGATTTTATAGTATAAAACAGTAGGACTCATGAAATTTTTAAGAAGGAATTGATCAGTAGGGGCTGAAGTAGTAAGAGAAGATGTCATGGAGAAAATTAAATTTGATTTGACCTTGTATAAAATTTGGATGTGTGGTAGGGATAAAGGAGAACCCAGGTAGAAAACAGAAATGTTTTTAGGGAATTATGAGCATGTTTCAGAGACATTGAAAAAGCCTGGCCTACCTTAGTTGAAGAGTACACAGTGGGGAATAGTGGAGAATATGGGGCAGTTGTGGAGGTTTATAAGAATTTGAACTTGGTCATTTAGAAACACAGAATGATGGAAGACAACAGTCAGCAATGAATAAGTCTGGCAACATCCAGTTTCCCCTCCTCCTTCATTTTATAACAAAACCTTTTCCACAAGTGGTGCTAATGAGATAACAATCTGTTAGGTGGAAACTCTTCTAACAAAAGACCTTATATTTGTTAAGAAGTGATTTTTGGCATGTACTTGCTACTTTGCTGCTTGTTTTAAGCACCGAGAAGCAATTCAGTACAAGAGATTCTTCTTAATTTTTATAGTAATTTAAAATGACTTTGACATATATGAGTTTAGATTCTTTTTATTAAAAAAATTGTAGATTCACATGTTGGTTATACATCCTGAGTTTTAGGTCTCAAAAATTCAGTCTTAAGTCAGTTTTTATTGTTACTTTGGCCTCTAAATGTTTAATTGGAGGTCTCAAACATGGCATTAAGTAGAAAGATCACGTTATTAGCAGTAGGACCTCTGTGACCGTCTAAAGAAGTCTAAGAGTGATTAGGCCGGGCACGGTGGTTCACGCCTGTGATCCCAGCACTTTGGGAGGCCCAGGTGGGCGGATCACGAGGTCAGGAGATCGAGACCATCCTGGCTAACACGGTGAAACCCTGTCTGTACTAAAAAATACAAAAAATTAGCCAGGCGTGGTGGTGGGCGCCTGTGGTCCCAGCTCAGGAGGCTGAGGCAGGAGAATGGCATGAACCCGGGAGGCAGAGCTTGCAGTGAGCCGAGATCCCACCAGTGCACTCCAGCCTGGGCGACAGAGTGAGACTCAGAGCGAGACTCTGTCTCAACAACAACAACAAAAAAGAAGTGTTAGAGTGATTAGTATCTTTTAAGCATATTCACTAATTTACTTAGAAGCCTATATTTTTAAGGGAAGAAAATACTGAACATAATCTAAGGAAAAACTATTGAAATAAAGAACTTTAAAAAAGAAATCATGGAATGATTAAAATTTTTGAGCAAGTGACTAGCATTTATTCTGGTAGCTTTTTAGTGTGGGAGTGGTGCCGCAGATAGATTGGAAGAGTGAGGAGATAACTCAAGAAGATTAATCAGGAATCAGTTGCACTGGTCCTACCATGAGATGGTAAGAAGTGGTGGTATTAATAGTAAGCATTGACAAGTTTGCTCTGAATGCTTATTGAATGACTAATTGTTTGGGGGAAAGAAACAACCAAAAGATTGTAAAGGAAGGATTACAGAGAATGTGTAAGCCTTTTATCTATATTGCCTAGTATATTGGGGAGGTTAGGAGAAAAGACAGATAATAAATTCAGTTTCTATTTATTTTCATGCTGTGTTGTTTTGGTACATAAGTAGAATTAAACAAAAACGTAGTGATAGTGGGAGATTTTACCAGATCTTTCTAAGACTATGGCTGGTCAAGTCATCCAAAAATAAATAAGGACTTAGAGAATTTTTAAAATTAAGCTTGATTTAGTAATATATTCTACAGGAGTTTGTTCCTATTGGAAAATACATTTTTATCAAATGCCCATGGAATTTTTTTTTTTTTTTTTTTTTTGAGACAGCATCTTGCTGTGTTGCCCAGGCTGATCTTGAACTCCTGACCTCAAGTGATCTTCCCACCGTGGCTTCCCGAAGTGTTTGGATTATAGGTGTGAGCCACTGTGCCCACCTGTCCATGGATTATTAATGACAGATTGGTTAATAAATTAGGCCATGTAAGAATCTCAATAGTTTTCAAAAAGGGAAATTATGTAGGACACTTACACTATCCACAATGCAATAAAATAATACTTAACAAAAAAGAGCTCAAAAACCTAACAAATTAGGAATTTTTAAATACTATTCCATGTAACTGTTGAATGCAAGGAAAAAGCTAAAGAGAGATGGAGAAATTAGTGACTATTTAGCAATTAACAACAAGAACAACACAGATCAAAATCCATGGAATATGGCCAAAACCATACTTAGAAGACAGCTCATAGCCCAAAAGAGACAATGCTCAGATTGAGTTTATTCTAACAGTGCCTTGATGGAAACTTCTTAAAAGAATAGGTTAAAGATGAAAACTAATATGATCATTATAGCCTTTTATTTATTTCTTTATTTTTGAGATGGAGTCTCGCTCTGACCCCCAGACTGGAGTGCAGTGGTGAGATCTTGGCTCACTGCAACCACCGCCTCCCAGGTTTAAGCAATTCTCGTACCTCAGCCTCCTGAGTAGCTGAAATGACAGTCGCCTGCCACCAACACCTGGCTGGTCATTATAACTTGTAAAAAGACATTTCAAACCAGGTGCGGTGGCTCACGCTTGAAATCGCAGCACTTTGGGAGGCCGAGGCAGGCAGATCTCTTGAGGCGAGGCCAGGAGTTCGAGACCAGTCCGGCCAACATGGTGAAACCCTGTCTCTACTAAAAATACAAAAATTACCCAGGTGTGGTGGCGCGTGCCTGTAATCCCAGCTACTCAGATGGTTGAGGCAGGAGAATCTGAGGCATGAACCTGGGAGGTGGAGGTTGCAGTAAGCCGAGATTGCACCACTGTACTCTAGCCTGGGCGATACAGCGAGACTCTGTCCTTAAAAAAAAAAAAAAAAAGACATTTCATAAAACCCAATATCTAATTCCTCATACTTTCACAGGATACGAAAAACCACAACAGCTCAAGTCTCTGAAAAGTAAAATAGCAGGCAGATGGGAACTAAAGTCAAAATTTAAGAATTATCAGTACATTTAGTGAGTTTCCTGAGGCTTTTTCCTCCTTTATTTCCCAACTTTCACCCAAGAACAGCTGAGTTCTAGAACTGTACAACAAGCATGAATAACAAAAATCCATGAGAAATGCCATCTCTTTCTGGTCAGAGGATCAGGAAAAGAAGCCCTTCATAGCCAGAATATAAAAGGAGTGTGTTTATTTTATTTTTCCTCTGGCCTTCTCCCAAGGCCAGCCTCAGGCATAGAGCTGCACAGCCATGGTGGCCACACAGATGCCCATAATCCCAGGAGAAAACCATTCTCTCTGGTGAGGAACTGGGAAAAGGGCCTCCTGTGTTCCATCGAGTACAAGGTTAATCATCATCATTTTTTTCTGTCTTTGCCTCGTGGCTTCACACCAAGGGCATCCGCAGTCATAAATCTGACTGACAGCATGGTAGACTAAAACTGAGAAAAACATGTTATTTTGGCCAGAGAAACTGGGGGAAAGGGCCCTTTGGAGCTAGAAAGTGGGAGGGCTAGGGTAGGAAATCCCCAAGAGGAGAGAACTGTAGAAGGGGAATCTCGTATTTTTGAGGTCAACATAAGTTCTGGGCTCACCTCCAAGCTGCACCTGTACAGAATAGGCTCAAAGAGGCGTAACCAGAGTTTTGAAAAGTAAGCTTCATTTAAACCATCACTCAAGTCCTAGACTAACCCCACGAGGAGTACATGTGCTGGACAGATCAGAACACCACAGCAAAGGCTCTGAAAACTAACATTGGAATCACCATCCACAGAGAATGAGACAGGACTTGTTGGACCTGAGTTTATTACCGTCTAAAACACTTGAAAACTGTATATTTTTCCAGAGGTTTTTAACAGGACCAGAACCTCCCAATGTAATATTCTACATGTACAGGATAATAATCCAGAATTACTTGACATACGAAGAACCAGAAAAATCTGACCGATTCTCAAGGGAAAAACAACCAAATGCCAATCCTGAGATGTTTTAAATGTTAAACTTATCGAAGAGTTTTAAAGCAACTAGTTAACCTTGAAACATAAGGTGAAGGTGAACACTCTTGAAAGAGTTGAAAGAAGTTACCAGAAAAATAGAAATTAAAAATACTAACCATATGGAGATAATAGAGTTGAAAAAATACTGGATGAAACAAAAATTAACTGGATGTGCTCAATAGTAAACCGAAAGGCTAAGCACAGTGGCTCAGGCCTGTAATAACAGCACTGTGGGAGGCTGAGGCAGGAGGATCACTTGAGGCCAGGAATTCAAGACCAGCCTGGGCAACTTGATAAGACCCCATCTCTAAAAAAATAAAATAATAAAAAAAAAAATAGCTGTGTTTGGCAGTATGTGCCTATAGTCCTAGGTACTTGGGAGGCAAGAGGATCACTTGAACCCAGGAGTTTGAAATTACACTGAGCTGTAATCATGCCACTGCAGTCCAGCCTGGGCAACACAGCAAGGCTGTGTTATTTCAAAAATATATATACTAGACTGGAGATGAGGTAAAGTGTCCATGAATGTGAAATTAGATCAGTGGAAATTATTCAATCTGGAGAACAGACAGAAAAGAGATGGGGGATAAAAAAATACAACCTTAGGGATCTATGGGACAATTTTTTTTTCAATCCAACATTTGTGTCATTGAAGTCCCAAAAGGAAGAGAAAAATAATGCAGAAAAAAATTTTGAAGAAATAATTGGCTGAAAATTTCCCAAATTTGGTGAAAGACAATTTTGCAGATTCAAGAAGTTCAGTAAATCTCAAGCAGATAAGAAAACCACAGTCAGACACATCATAAAGCAAACTGCTGAAAACAAAAAATAAAGAGCCAGGCACTGTGGTGCATGTCTGTAGGCCCAGCTATTTGGGAGGCTGAGGTGGGAGGATCCCTTGAGCCGAGGAAATTGAAACCAACCAGGAAAACATAGCGAGACCTCCTTGTTTTTTTTTTTTTTTTTTGAGACAGAGTGTCGCCCTGTCACCCAGGCTAGAGTGCAGTGATGCGATCTCGGCTCACTGCAAACTCCACCTCCTGAGTTCAAGCGATTCTTCTGCCTCAGCCTCTCAAGTAACTGGATTAGGTGCCCGCCACCATGCCAGGCTAATTTTTTGTATTTTTAGTAGAGATGAGGTTTCACCATGTTGGCCAGGCTGGTTTTGAACTCCTGACCTCAACTGATCCGCCCGCCCTGGCCTCCTAAAGTGCTAGGATTACAGGTGTGAGCCATCATGCCTGGCTGAGACCTCATCTCTTAAACAAACAAACAAACAAACAAAAAAATCTAAAAGTCTTGAAAGCAACCAGAGAAAACCCATTTCATGTCAGGAAATAGCATTTGAATTTGACAAGGCAATGGAGCTACGGAGAGGTTTAGTTTTCACACAAGGTTGCAGTAACAGTAAGTGGCAGAGCTAGGATTCAGATCTTGGCTTCAGATCATTTACTCTTATTCACTAATATATGCTGCCTTATCAAGAGAACATTTATGCAGTCATTAAAATGGCAAAATAGAGGGAGAGTTACTGATATAGAAAGATGTTCATGATCTATTAGGTACAAAGGCAAGATACAGACTAGTATTATATCATGTCATCCTCTTAAAAAATATGTAATATTTGTGTGGGGAACAGAAGAATATCACCCAAATGTTAACTGTGTTTATCTGGATGGAGAAACTTAGGTTAATTATTCATTGCTTATTAGCATATCCTGAGTTTCCTAAAATGATTATGTATAATATTAAAAAGCCAGAAAGCCTGGGCACAGTGGCTCACGCCTGTAATCCCAACACTTTGGTAGGCCAAGGTAGGAGGATCTCTTGAGGAGTTCAAGATCAGCCTAGCCAGCAAAGGAAGATCCCATCTTTACAAAAAAATGGTTTAAAAACTAGGCAGGCATGGTGGCACATGCCTGTAGTCCCAGCTACTTGGGAGGATAGCTTGAGCCCAGGAGGTTGGAGCTACAGATGATCATGCCACTGTACTCCAGCATGGGTGACAGTGAGACTGTCAAAACAAATAAATAAATGCTAGAAAACTCTATGTCAGACTAAACTCATTCATGATTTTTCTTTCTTTTTCCTTTTAATTTATAAGGAGAAAACCCAATTCCTGTTTTCTTTAATCAAGGAATGGGAGATTCTACTTTTGAGTTCACTTCCATCCTGAGTTTTGGTGTTCAGTCTTCGTAAGTATCTAAATAGTTAAGAGAACTTTGTAAATGATTGTGAAAATAAGAGTAGGAAACAGTGTAGCCTTCCATCTTTCCTTCCTTTTTTATTTGTAAAATAGTTTATCCCATTATCTTGTTTCTTTCTCTGTTTGTTTTATTTGTATTAACAAAATGAAGTGGTTTGATATATTAAAGTAATGTATATTAAGGCGAACTATGCCTCTGAGTAATCATTTTTAACCAACAAAAATGCCAGTTCTCTGTGGTCCTACAAGAGGACCAAAAATGCCAGTTCTGTCTGGTCCTACAAGAGGACCAGAATTATGAGACTTCATTTAAAATTACATCTAACTTGCTTTGCGACTTTCTGAAAAGTCTCAGGTCACTCCATGCCACCACCAGTTCATTTTTTGTGTATGTAAAATTGAGGCCTTCTCTCCTACTTCACTCATTAGGTTATTGGAGAGATGTAATATACCCAAATCAGGTATTACTATTTCATTAATACTGAGTGTCCAGGGTAGTTTTTCTAGTTGTGATCCTTGTTTATCTATCCCATTGCTACTGAAAATACTTGTTATAAGTGGAAGTTGAGAAAACTGGAAATTATCACTCCAGGTACATGGTATTATCACACATACACACAACACAAACACATACACATATCTGTCAACACAAAAGTACTTCTTTGGTTCTTT
This sequence comes from Piliocolobus tephrosceles, assembly GCF_002776525.5. Taxonomy (NCBI): domain Eukaryota; kingdom Metazoa; phylum Chordata; class Mammalia; order Primates; family Cercopithecidae; genus Piliocolobus; species Piliocolobus tephrosceles. The sequence continues at coordinate 1,579,187 of NW_022291865.1, forward strand.
TTCCAAGCACCAAAACTCATTAGGTCAGATTTGTTCCTCTGAATTTTATTCCTTCTGTGTTCAGTCTGTTTTTTAATTAGAAACTGAACCCCTTCTAGTTGTGAGCATTTGCTGCATCTTTTACAGGAAGTGAAGTTATGTTGGTTGGTCATTACCGTTTTATAAGAGCTATTTCTCTATCTTTAAAAAATATGGTTCTCCTCTTCCAATTTTTTTCCAGCTGAATAAATCTTCAGAGGCTCTAATCTCTAATTTGACAAAGAGCAGTTTACTTACTTTGAAAGTGGTTAAATTGTTTCTATTGCTCTAGGACTTAATTGGACTTCTTACTAAGTAGCTCCTACTAAGTAACTCCTTTTACTAAATCATACAAATTTTCTTGTTTTATTTATAGGATTAAATATTCAAATAGCATCAAGGAAATGGTTATTCTCTTTGCCACAACAATTTATAGAATTGGATTGAAAGTGCCTCCTGATGAAACGGATCCTCGAGTCCCTATGCTGACCTGGAGCACCTGTGCTTTCACTATCCAGGCAATTGGTAAAGCTCATAAGAAAACTGGTTTGGAGGTTTCAGTGAGACAGAATTAACATTGATCATTCATTCTTAAATTCTTTTTTTCACTAATGGGCCAGAATAATTTGACTTGTATGACGACTATTAGTATTTCAGTGTATTTGTGTGGCTCATGCCATTTGGTCTGATAATTTTTTTATGTTGATCTCTTTTTAACTATGATCGTCGCCATATGAAACATAAGTTTAAAAAAATATTTTTAAAAAGCTGGGCATGGTGGATTATGCCTGGGAGGCTGAGCTTTGGGAGGCAGAGGTGGGAGGATAACTTGAAGCCAGGAGTTTGAGACCAGCCTGGGCAACATAGCAAGACTGTCTCTACAAAAAATTAGCCAGACATGGTGGTATGCACCTGTAATCCTAGCTAATCAGGAAGCGGAAGAGGGATGATCATTTGAGCCTAGGAGTTTGAGGCTTCAGTGAGCCATGGTTACACCACTGCACTCCAGCCTGGGCAACAGAGGGAGACCCGGTCTCCAAAAAGTGTGTGCGTGTTCACACACACACACACACACACACACATATACCTTTAGTATCTATATTAAAGGAGCAGCATGATGTTAAGTTATAGAGGTTCAAGGAAAAAATACAACTCAGAAATGCTCAGTAATTTTTCTTTCTTTTATACTTTGAGAGAAGAACTGAGGGGAAACCAAAGTCACCTAAAAATTAACAGAAAGGGGAAAGGAAGACTGAGGCAGTTTTAGAGAGATTAGCAGGCAGAAACCAGCTCTAAAGGGAAGCCTACTATCAAATTCTCTGCCATATCGAAAATTTCCCATAGAAAAGTGTAGCAGTGAGGGATCACTTAGATTTCTTAAGTTAGTGCACTTGTTCATTATAAGGACAAGGTCCAGTATTACATGGAAAAAATTAAGAATGGTGATTCTTCCCTATCTTTATCCAAGCCCACTTTGATTTCCCTTTCCAATATATATATTTTTGGTAATTGTTTTTAATGGAGTCCATTATATTTTCTTCGTTTAAATATATTTTTGTAATAAGACACTTATAATTTGAATTAAATAGCATGAAGCCAAATTTTTCCCAAAACCTTCCTACATACTATCATTAGTTTCTTAATAGAGTTTAACAGTCACTTCCAGTGCTTTGGAAAAGGCAGGTTCCAGGCCACGGGCGCCTGCCCTGAGCAGACCCCCTACTGGTGTCCTCAGAGGGCTCCTATGGGTGAGTTCATTGGCTTTGGCCCAGTGAACCCTCGCCTACATTGATCTTAGGCACATAGGGCCCATCCCGGCTCTGCCCCTGCTGGGATCCAGTTGCTTCCCCAGGGGGACTGATGGGCAGAGTCACCCCGTGGCTAGGCCGTGACCATCCCTGTCAGGACCAGACTCTGTGGTTGGGCGTCTTGGGTCGAGCCCAGCACCATGCAGGGCCGTGGGAGCTGAGGAAGTGCCGCTCAGGAGTTGGGGTCTCCACTCCACCGTGTGCCCTCCAAGGATACCCAGGGGGGCAGTGGGCTGGTGGCCTCCTCCTGCTTCCTGTCAGAGTCAAAGCACACATCCTCAGGGCGGGCTCAGGGGCCGAGGCAGCCCAGGGAAGCTCCAGGTGGGGACTGTGTCTTCCTGGGGTTGGTGCCCTCTGGCTGGGGCCCTTTGCTGGCCCATGGTCCCCAGGTGCTGCTGTGGCGTGGCCTCCCACCTGTCTGCCTGGTGGAGGGAGGTGTGGGGGTGGGGACGTGACTGAATAAAGCCACCGTGGGTGGATGTGCTTGGTGGGAGGGGGTAAAGTTACTTCCAAACCTGTTAGACTTAAATCATGGGTATAGGATAATAAATCAGTTTATATTTGCTATGATTCAATCAAATGGGATATAGGAAAGGCGAGGTTTATATAAAATAGAATCTGAACAAATGGATAAGAAATGTAAAGCATTCTTCAGAGTCATGACATGTTAAGTCTATTCAGACTTTCAGTGAAGCTATTTCACACTTTCCTGTTTTGGGGAAGATAAGCATTAGGAAGTCAAGAATTTATATTTAGACCTTGAACATTAAAAAGGGGGCATAGTCTGTTATAAAGGAGATAAGAAATTCACTGCTGATGGAACTGAATCTTTTCATATGTGGTTCTATAATCTAGTAATTGGATTCTATTTGATTAATATCATATTGTGTTCACTATTGTGCTTTTTCCATCAAGCAAGCATAATGGTGTACTTTATTCTTAGTACATAAGCAACTAACTTATCTCAGTCCCTGTGGGGATGGAGAAACATGTACAGAACGCATTGGCATGGGATAATAGTTGAGGAATCAAAACAAAGCATCCTTTGAATTACTGTTTATGCAAAGATGAAAAAAAATGCTTCCACACTCATATCTGCTGCTAAGGATCAGTGAAAATAAGAGTAATTTAGGAATAAATACCATGGACAACAAAACACAAATCCATGGTTTTGGTATTTTCATTTTCTCTTTTTCTTTCTCTTTTTTTTTTTTTTGAGACAGGGTCTCACTTTGTTGTCTAGGCTGGAGTGCAGTGGCGCAGTTACTCACTGCAGCCTTAGCCTCCCCGTGCTCAGGTGATCCTCCCACCTCAGCCTCCCGAGCAGTTGGGACCACAGGCATGCACCACCACAGCTAATTTTTGTATTTTTTGTAGAGACAGGGTTTTTCCATGTTACCCAGGCTGGTCTTGAACTTCTGAGCTCAAGCAGTCTTCCTGCCTCGGTCACCCCAAAGTCCGGGGATTACAGGCATGAACCACCGCACCTGGTCTCATTTTCTTTTTTTTCCTATTGATCTTTTCTAATTCTTTTAAAATTGTACCCGAGGTCGGGCGCAGTGGCTCACACCTGTAATCCAAGCACTTCGGAAGGCTGAGGTGGGCGGGTCACCTAAGGTCAGAAATTCGAGACCACCACTAATGTGCTGAAACCTTGTTTCTACTAAAAGTACAAAAACTTAGCCGGCGTAGTGGTGCACACCTGTAATCCCAGCTACTCAGGAAGCTGAGGCAGGAGAATCGCTTGAGCCCGGGCGGTGGAGGTTGCAGTGAGCCGAGATCGCGCCGTTGCACTCCAGCTTGGGCAACAAGAGCGAAACTCTGTCTCAAAAAAAAAAAAAAAATTGTGCCCAAAAAAGCAAGAAGTTATTTGTGTCTGCCTTTCATATTATTTTTAAACAAAATAGGCTATAATTACATATATATATTACTTATTTTAGAATTTTTTGCATAAAAAAGATGCTGAAATGAGAAGAAACAATCCAGGCTGTTTTTTTCCCCCCAAGCGTTCTTTATAAGATTGCTGCAGGGACTTTATTTTTTATGCTGGTAATTTGTAAATGATATTCATTTGATTCTCTAATATTCTCTCACTCAAAAATTGGAAAATTTTGGCAAAGACTTAAAACACAAGACTGAAGGGGAAAATGCAAATCATCTTATCAAAAATATTAAGGAACATTTGATAAAAAGTACAGTATATAATTATAGCACTATTCAGGATTTATTATTTTTATTTTTTTTAATTCTTTGAGAAAACCTGTTGGGAGATGAAGGAAAACCTTTGTTTGGAGCACTTCAAAATAGGCAGGTATGTATATTCCAACAAGGTACATGTAACTCATGGCATGCTGTATTTTTCCCCCCACAGTTTATTATTTAAAAAAAAAAAAATCTTTACTCCTTTTCTGTAAAAATTAGCAGAATTCTATAGGGGAGAAAAGGAGCTGCCTCAGTCTTATAGGAAACTGAATAGCGTGTGCACTTTACAGAGCTTACTCAATCTCAGAGGTTAAGTGTAATTCATACAGAGATTTCATGTGATGATTACTTTTTCTCCCTTTGTTACACTTCAAAATCCTGATGTTTCCTATATTTTTCCTTCTCACTAATTTTGCACCATTATATAACATTGAGTATTAATGCTGACTTAATTTTGGATGAATCATCATACTGAATTCAAAAATAAAATTAAGCCATGACTCCTTGATGGGCAGATACTGACACTACTGTAGGGCTGTACTCCTGCCCCAGGCCTAACCGTTTAACACAGTGGTCCCTGGAGAACGGTACTGAAGAAATATGCCGAGTAGCCCTGTGAAGACAAAAGGGGTAACTGAGGTTGCTATCTCTTGCTTCCCATTTCCCTCTTATTTTTCTGACACCTGGCACAGAATACTAGAAGACTTGTGGTCCACAGTGTGCTCAGCTCTGGGGAAAATGAATACTTTTTACATGAGAATTAAAATAATTATAGCTTTAATACCACTTTTTTATCAGAACATCTGTTAGAAATTTAGCAAGGCCATAAAACCTTGTACAGGTATTAAGAATATCGTAATTTATTTACAATGATATAAGGTATATAATGAGTCTGCAGCTAATTCCGACAAACTAGAGTTGATTTTTACCAAACTCTTAAGTGGATGAGTTAGGTCTCTCATCTTTCCTCATCTTTTTATCTTCCCTGTCTCTTACAATCTAGCATAATGGTCTGAAAGCATTAATGCAGTTTGCAGTTGCACAGAGGATTACCTGTCCTCAGGTCCTGATACAGAAACATCTGCTTCGTCTTCTATCAGGTAGAGTCTTCTCTGAACTATTATTATGTATTATATTATTTTTATGTCTTTTTCTATTGCATTTCTGGCAGTGTATTTCATTAGGAAACAACACACGCTACAATAATTTTGAGCTCTCAGTAATGAAATTTTACCACCTACAGAAGTCATGCAAAAAAACAGATAAACACAGAGCTGCCTCCGATCTTATTATTGTTATTATTTTTGAGAGGGAGTTTCGCTCTTGTTACTGAGGCTGGAGAGCAATGGCGCGATCTCAGCTCACTGCAACCTCCACCTCACGTGTTCAAGTGATTCTCCTTTCTCAGCTCTCTGAGTAGCTGGGATTACAGGCTACTCAGACAATTTTTGTATTTTTTTTTTTTTTTTTTTTTTTTTTTTTAGCAGAGATGGAGTTTCACCACATTGGCCAGGCTGGTCTTGAATTCCTGTCCTCTGGTGATTCGCCTGCCTCCACCTCCCAAAGTGCTGGGATTACAGGCGTGAACCACCACTCCCGGCCTTCATGACCTTATTTTTAAAATCTGTATTTTCCAAATATTTTCAACTTATGTTTCTTCTACCTACCTAGGTTATTGAACCAATGTCTACGACAACTAACATCCATGTATCCCCAATCCAATTAGAAAAGGGAGCAATGATGTGGATAGATCATTTTAAAATATGTTTAATTTTGTTTGTGAGTCAAATTCTTATGAAATAATGGAAATGCTACATTCAGTAATCTCAGAACTCAGTTCCATGCCCATTTCTTTGACAGGCTGGCTATAACAGCTAATCTTCTCAGATTCTGACAAGTTAGAAATTTACTAAGAGCTCATATGGTGATCTCAATTAGTATAAAAATAAAATGAAGGATAAGTCATTACATAGCATTAGAATGATTTTGCTTTCCTTTTGGTTATCTGCATTTCCATCTGGGCATTTGAAGTCTACTATAAGCTCCTCTGTACCCAAAGAGACGAGCCTTAAAGAGAGTTGTTTGTAAATCTATTTGTTCATAAGTCCCAATTGTCATGAGTAGGGTAGTTTCAGCATGCACTTCCCAGATATATTTCTGACAAATAAGAGTTATTCAGATTTTTTAAGCTTTAAAGCCAGGCATAATTTTCTTGTAGCTAAACTAGCAGACTTTTTTTTTCCCCAGCAAAATAGACCTTCTTTACCTTGAAAATCTATTGAAGCCAGTAGTGTTTTCCCTTGTCAATCCCCACAAGCTTCTTAGGGAGCTCCTCTTCCTGAGCAGCTTTCTGCTTATCCTGTTGATGTGGAGATTCCACAGCTCTTCCCAAGGCCGCCACTCAAGTTTTGTCAGAACTTCTGCCATGCTTAGCTTTTATATTTTCAAATTGACTTCCAGGTGTCTCCTGAATTGGCTTCATGCTAATAGAAATCTAATGTTGATACTGTTCCCCTAGTCACACACATAAAAGTTTTCCCTTCTTTCACTTACTTTTTTCTCTTCTTGGTCAGTTGCACAGGCCCAGAACCTTCCATATGTCACATGTGCCTGTCTTCGTTTTTAGGACGTCTTTCTGTTGAACAGTTTATCCTATTTGCATATCACTATTTTGTTTTTGTTTTTTTACTTTTTTGGTATCTCTTTCATTTCAGTCATAATTTAGATACTTAGTAATTCTTCCAATTTCACTGCTTTTGCACTTATTACACATTATGGGATTTGCAATGTTTAAAACAGCTTATTGCCCAGCATGGTGGCACACACTTATAATCCCAGCTACTCAGGAGCCTGAAGGGGAGGATCCCTTAAGCCCAGGAGTTTGACACCAGTGTAGGCAATATAGTGAGACCTTGTCTCAAAAAAAGCACCAAACGAGACTAACATTATCACAGATGGGAGAGACTAAAATGATGGTGTATAATCTCTAATTAGCAATACTGGAGGAATTTCTGTAGTATAGCTTTATGCCTATATATCAAAGTTTTTCATATGAACATTTTTTTTTTTTTTTTTTGAGACGGAGTCTTGCTGTGTCTCCTGGGCTGGAGTGCAGTGGCCGGATCTCAGCTCACTGCAAGCTCCGCCTCCCGGGTTGACGCCATTCTCCTGCCTCAGCCTCCTGAGTAGCTGGGACTACAGGCGCCCGCCACCTCGCCCGGCTAGTATTTTTGTATTTTTTAGTAGAGACGGGGTTTCACCGTGTTAGCCAGGATGGTCTCGATCTCCTGACCTCGTGATCCGCCCGTCTCGGCCTCCCAAAGTGCTGGGATTACAGGCTTGAGCCACCGCGCCCGGCCATATGAACATTTATTAGAGGAGCATTTTTATTTGTAAGATGTTAGGGCTATCAGATATGTTCCTTGCCATTTTAATGCTTATGATTGAATTAAAGAAGCAGAACCTCTCTAAAAACAAACATAAAATAGCCAAATGCCAGATATGTGCTTCACTAATACACACTTCAAAAATTGAGACAAGCGGCCGTGTGCGGCGGATCACGAGGTCAGGAGATCGAGACCATCCTGGCTAACATGGTAAAACCCCGTCTCTACTAAAAATACAAAAATTAGCCACGCATGGTGATGGGCGCCTGTAGTCCCAACTACTTGGGAGGCTGAGGCAGGAGAATGGCGTGAACCCAGGAGGTGGAGCTTGCAGTGAGCCGAGATCGTGCCACTGCACTCCAGCCTGGGCGACAGAGAGAGATTCCATCTCAAAAAAGGAAAAAAAAAAAAAATTGAGACAAGGAAGAAATCACTTTGGGACTCTGCTGTTATCTCCTCTAACAGGGTAGGATTTGAATTGAGCCTTGAAGGGAATACACATAGTAGATAAATTGAGAGGAACAGAAGCTGCATTCCAAAAGACACAGGGTGCATTTGAACAAACACTGAGGAGGTAGGAAAGTGTGTGATATGTTCAGGTAGACAGGTTTGATAGGAGTAATGGCATCTACAGATAGAGAAGCATGAAGTTTTTTTAAATAAAATTACAGTGACTTAAATGCCTCAGCCATAAGTTTGAACTTTATTCTTTAGGTAATTGGAATTTTTTGAAATGTTTTGGACAATGGTATTCTGAGCTTAATTTGATATTGAATAGGTTGGATTGAAGGAGGGAAAAATTAGAGGTAACATATGCATCTGAATGTGGTAGCAGGAATTAGGGAAGACATTGGTGTGGGCTGGGTCAGGGGCAAAATTTTAAACTAAAATGAATAGCAGAAAAATTGAGAGAAATAAGGAAGTGCAGAATAGGAGCTATTTTCTAGTAAAGTGATGAGTATTGTTTTAATATGTTGATTTCTGCAGTAGCAGTAGGACAGGTCGGGTGCAATGGCTTACACCTGTAATCCCAGAACTTTAGGAAGCCAAGGTGAGCAGATCAGTTGAGCTCAGGAGTTCGAGACCAGCCTGGGCAACATGGTGAAACTCTGTCTCTACAAAAACCTTAGTAGGGTGTGGTGGTGCACACCTGCAGTCCTGGCTACTCGGGAGGCTGAGTCAGGCGTATCACTTTCACCCAGGTCAAGGTTGCAGTAAGCTGTGATCGTACTATGCACTCCAGCCTGGGCAACAGAGAGAGACTTTGTCTCTAAATGGATGGATTGATGGATAGATATATAGGACATACAATGCTCACTGCCATGTGCTATGCCTTGTACTAGAATTTTTTAATAAAATCTCATTTCTAGTCACCATCCTTCAAGGAAATTATTCTCCCAATTTACAAGGAGAAAACTGAGGCACAGGGAAGTTACATGACTTGCCCATGGTAATAAAACTAATAAGAAGTAGAACTAATATTTAAACCCAGACTGACCATAGAGCCCATTATTTTTTCACTGTATCATGTAAACTTTGCCGAGGTGTTTAATTGTGCATAAAGGCTTGGCTTAACCCATAGATAAAATGAAAATATGCATACCAAAATTGACTTTTGATTTCAAAAGAATTTTAAATATTTTTAGCAATCAGGAAAAGAAAAATCATTTTAAAACTGCCTGTAAGAAAAATTTGATGACACGAAGAGTATTCTTTTGGCTGAAAAGATGATGGAAATTAGGACAAGGGATCGGGAATTATTTAAATATTTTGAGTAAGCTGTAACATTGAGGAGAAAAGTAAGACAGGTAGTATCATAGACATGCTAACTGAAATATCAGAAATATTACTAAAAGATCATTTGAGGAGATGAGACCTAGAAACAGCAAATGACTTGTCAAAGTCACATAGCTAGTTAACGTCAGAGCTGTGATCACTTTAGTTTGTTTTATGTAGCCAGTATTAATAACTTTTATTGAGGGGTTACATATGCCAAGCTTGGATAAGTGCTTTAAATTCATATGTTGGCCTGGAGCGTGGTGCACACCTGTAATCCCAGCACTTTGAGAAGCCAAGGCAGGTGGACCTCTTAAGACCAGGAGTTCAAGACCAGCCTGGCCAACGTGGCAAAACCCCATTTCTACTAAAAATAAAAAATAAAAAAATTAGCTGGGCATTGTGGCAGGTGCTTGTAATTTCAGCTACTTGCGAGGCTGAGGCAGGAGAATTGCTTAAACCTAAGAGGCAGAGGTTGTAGTGAGCCGAGATCATGCCACTGTACTCCAGCCTAGGGAACAGAGTGAGATTCCATCTCAAAATAAAATACACAAATAATAAATTAATATGTTAATGAACCTCCCAACAAACTTGTATATACTGCGTGTAAACTTAGAGAGCTTAAGTCGCCTGTCACTTGCCTATGACCAATAGTCACAACCAGTACTGGAAGCCGTTTTAGTCTGACTTCAAAGCCCCTGATCTTAACCTTTATGCTTTTTGTTTAGAATCTTGGGATTAGAGATTAAGAAATTGATCTAGTCACATGGCCAGGCATGGTGGCTCACGCTTGTAATGCCAGCACTTTGGGGGACCGAGGCAGGTAGATCACCTGAGGTCAGAAGTTCAAGCCTGGTCAACATGGTGAAACCCTGTCTCTACTAATAAAAAAAAAAAAAGAAACAATTGGTCGGGCACGGTGGCTCATGTCTGTATTCCCAGCATTTTGGGAGGCCAAGGCGGGTAGATCACAAGGTCCAGAGATCGAGACCATCCTGGCCAACATGGTGAAACCCTGTCTCTACTAAAAGTACAAAAATTAGCTGGGCATGGTGGTACGCGTCTGTGGTCCCAGCTACCCGGGAGGCTGGGGCAGGAGGATTGCTTGAACCCGGGAGGCAGAGGGTCCAGTAAGCCAAGATTGTACCACTGTGCTCCAGCCTGGCGATAAAGTGAGACTCCATCTCAAAAAAAAAAAAAAAAAAAAAAAAAACTGGGCATGGTGGCACATGCCTGCAATCCCAGCTACTTGGGAGGCTGAGACTCAAGAATCGCTTGAACCTGGGAGGCGGAGGTTGCAGTGAGCCAACATCATGCCATTATACTCCTGCCTGGGTGAGAGAGCAAGACTCCATCTCAAAAAAGGAAAGAAAGAAAGAAAGAAATTTAGTCTGAAAAGAGTCTTCTCTTCCTCATTTTAAAAAGTAACAGCTTTATTTATGTAATGTTGAATCTTCTGAGCCAGAGTTCAGAACCAGTACCTAGACCTACAGTAATTCATTCCCTCATTTTTATATAAACAAAACCATTCCTCTTGTCCTGACTTCTCAATTTCACTTCTTTGCCTCTCTCGCTCTCACTTTTGGAATTACAGCTTTTCCTTAGGCATGGACCAGATTGGAAAGATAGTAGCTTTTGAGTCATTTGCATTTCCTCCAGATGACCAGTCTACATAAACCATTATCTAATTTTGTTCAGGAGGATCTTCTCCATCCTCATTTCACCTACTCTATTTTGCATGTTCTTTCCACTCCACAACCTCAATTTTGTTCACATATTATGTATCACAGAACATTTAGAAATGGAAGTCAGAGAAAACAAGTGATAGAGGTAACATTGTATAAAAATAACTCTTCTCATTCATTCAACAAATGTTTCTTTAACAATCTCTATATTTCAGTTGTCCTATTTCATGTGCCTTTTCCACCTAGATTTTACCTTTCAATGCTTAAACTGTATCCAAGTCTTTCTAGCAGCCTTTTCTCAGTTCAGTTTGTCTCATTATAGTTTCCATATCTCAAAGGTGTGACTTATTAGTTTCTGTGTTTTATAACCCTGTTACATGTTTGGTTTAGGTGTTTTTAGCTTGCATTTTATTTAACTACATTGCTATCTTACTGACTGAATTACATTAACTTTTTGTTTGTTTTAGTTGTTCTTCCTAACCTAAAATCAGAAGATACACCATGCCTTCTGTCTATAGATCTGTTTCATGTTTTGGTAAGTGTTCAGTAATTTTGTTTAAGTCACTCATGTTGATAATTTCTTGTACTTTCCTCATTCAAATTCATGCTCTTTGTTCAAGATTATAAATTATTGGTGTTTAATCTATAAAGTTTGGTCTCTCCTGTCCATTCTGTTTACAAATAGGTACAGATTTGATGGAGACCATCAAATTCATTTAAAAAAAAAAAAGAAAAGCACTAGAATTTGTAATAGGTCTTTTCCTGGTTGATTACATTAGTGGGTGTCTGTACAGACAAGCCTTTTCTAATTCATATTATGCTCCCCTTCTGGCCTTTTTCTTAAGTTGTATACATGATATACAGTCAATAACTGTGTGAGCTCTCTTAAAATCATTAATTATTTGATGATAAGGACCAGACCATGGGTATATCTAGGCTTCCTCAAAACACCTATGGATGGATGGCAACTGCCCTTAGTTTTTTGCAGAGATCTTCCATTCCTGTGATGATCTCATTCCTTCAAACCAAGTTCTGTAGAGAAAACAGTATTGAGATTGGGAGCATGGAGTTTATGGATGCAGGGTTAGCCAGCATCCTCATGCCTCATTATCTAGGCCTCTACCCAGTGGTCATCAACCCTGACTGTCTTTTAGAATCTCCTGGGGGACTTTGAAAAGAATGCTATTAACTGGGCCCTACCCCAAGAGATTTTCATTTGGTTAGACCAGGGTGGGGCCTCTGTGTCAGTATTGTTTTAAGAACTCCTGTAGTCCAGGCACGGTGGCTCAAGCCTGTAATCCCAGCACTTTGGGAGGCCGAGATGGGCAGATCACGAGGTCAGGAGATCGAGACCATCCTGGCTAACACGGTGAAACCCCATCTCTACTAAAAAATACAAAAAACTAGCCGGGCGAGGTGGCGGGCGCCTATAGTCCCAGCTACTGGGGAGGCTGAGGCAGGAGAATGGCGTAAACCCAGGAGGCGGAGCTTGCAGTGAGCCAAGATCCGGCCACTGCACTCCAGCCTGGGCGACAGAGCGTGACTCCGTCTCAAAAAAAAAAAAAGAAAAGAAAAAAAGAAAAATATGGTGTTTATTAAAAAACACACACACAAACAGTATAGCATCTGATGCGCTTCACATTTAGTTATGACATTAATTTATGTTAGTCTTTTATCATTACCCATGTTGATGTCCATTTTTCTCTCATAGGTGGGTGCTGTGTTAGCATTCCCATCCTTGTATTGGGATGAAACTGTTGATCTGCAGCCTTCTTCAGTTAGTTCTTCCTATAACCACCTTTATCTCTTCCATTTGATCACCATGGCACACATGCTTCAGATACTACTTACAATAGACACAGGTAAGGTTTTCATCGGGGTGTTGACTGTGAATAACATTTTGCCATGCTTTCCTGGCAAAATTAATTATGTTTGTGATTATATAATGTATTTCTAGGTTCTGTGTTATGTTTTTTGTTGAATGATTATTCATCTGTTTTTTAATGGATACTGTTTAAGCAAGGAAAGGTAGAATAAGCTGTGAAAAAGATAATTAGGTGAAACTACCTAGTTAGCAACTGCTCTGCAGATATGCAGGGAGACCACTTGAACCTGCTTTTCCATCTTTTTCAAATTCCTCGTCCTCGAGGTCTGGCCCTACATGAGTTTTTCAACATTTTGATAAAGAGGTCCCTAAAACCATTCTTAATTCCTTCAGCTAGAATGATAGTACTTTCTTCCCCTTGTAGCATTTATCATTAGTATCTTGTTTTATAGTTATTTGTGGTTATATCTTATTGTTGTTCTGCTCCTTTCCCTGTTTCTTCTGTCTCTCTGCTCCTTTGTCCTCAGTGTAAGTTTCTTGATGATAGGAAACAATGAAATTTCAACATCTTCCCTTTAAAGCTGCAAGTATCTAGTAACCTTTGTTAAACTCAGTAAACACTCATTAAATGTCTTTTGAATTAATGTTCATTTGAAGATACACGAGTAATACAACATTATGGAATGATAATACAGTTGTTCTTTTAGAGTCTGGGTTTTAATAGGAAGCAAAGTCTAGGGGCTGGATGCAGTGATTCATGCCTGTAATCCCAGTACTTTGGGAGGCCAAGGCAGGAGGATCCCTTAAGCTCAGGAGTTCAAGACCAGCTTGCGCAAGATGGTGAGACCCTCATCTCTACAGATTTTTTGTTGTTGTTGTTAGTTGGGCATACTGGTGGGCGCCTGTAGTCCCTGCTACTTGAGAGTCTGAGGTGGGAGGATCACTTGAGCCCAGGAGTTTGAGGCTGCAGAGAGCTGTGATTGCACCATGGCACTCCAGCCTGGGCAACAGAACAAGACCTCATCTCTTTAAAAAAGAAGAAAAAAAAACCCAAAGCAAAATCTGGTCCTGGATACCAGTGACCAATAAGGGCTACTGAAGAATCAGATAATCTAGAGGACGAACATAATTCAAGTGATGTCAGAATAAAATATGGCAAAAGTACATGTGCATTTACCCTATGGTACACCAACTTCATTTCTAGGAATTTATCCCAAAGCTTTACCAGCAAAAATATGAAATGATGCAAGCACGACATTATTTATTGTGTTATTTTTGGGATATCAAAAAAAGAGAAATAATTGAGCTGTCCATCAATGGGGAATTCGTTGAATTACCTATGATGTACCATATAATGAAATTCTATGCAGTTTTAAAAAGTAGTGAACAAGATCTGATATGAATTGATCTTTGTGATACAATAAGTTTAAAAAGTAAGGTACAGAATAGTGGTTATAGCATAGCATTTTTCTGTAAGGTATTTTATGCATATGTGTGTTTATATACATTTTTGCTTATGTGTTTTATAAAAGAGACAATAGAGGCCGGGTGGTGACTTATGCCTATAATCCCAGCTCTTTGGGAGGCTGAGGCAGGTGGATCACCTGAGGTCAGGAGTTCGAGACCAGCCTGACCAACATTGTGAAATCCTGTCTCTACTAAAAATACAAAAATCAGCTGACGTGGTGGCAGGCATCTGTAATCCCAGCTAATTGGGAGGCTGAGGCAGGAGAATCGCTTTAACCCAGGAGGCGGAGATTGCAGTGAGCCTAGATCATGCCACTGTACTCCAGCCTCCCGATGAAAATCCATGCAGGTTATTGTTGTGGGTATCAACAAGCTGATTCTAAAGTTTATGTGAGCCATGCCCAGTGGCTCATGCCTGTAATCCCAGCCCTTTGGGAGGAGTTTGAGCCTGGGCAACATAGTGAGACTCTATCTCTAAGAAAAAATAAGAAAATTTGCTGGGCATGGTGGCACACGCCTATAGTCCCAGCCATTTGGGAGGCTGATGTGGAAGGATTGCTGTAGCCCAGGAAGTCAAGGCTTCAGTGAGCTGGGATTGCACCACTGCAGTCCAGGCCAGGCAATAGAGCAAGACCCAGTCAATCAGAAAGTAAGTAATAAGTAAACAAACAAGTACATAAATAAATAAAGTTTATATGGAAAGACAAAAGTCCTAGAATAGCCAGCTCAGTATTGGAGGAGAAGAAAGTTGAGGGGCTGATACTACCCAACCTTAAGACTTACTATAAAGCTACAGTAATAAAGACAGTGTGGTTGGCAAAAGATTAGACAAATAGATCAATAAAATATAAAAGAGAGCCCAGATACAGACCCACATAAATGTAGTCAACTGATCTTTGACATTTGAGCAAAGGATGAAAGGCATTCTTTTCAGCAAATGGTGTTGGAACAAGTAGACATGTATGTCCAATAAAATGAATCTAGACACAGACTTTACACCCTTCACAAAAATTAATTCAAAATAGATCATAGACCTAAATGTAAAATGCAAAACTATTAAACTCCTACAAGATAACATAGGAGAAAACCTAGATGACCTTAGGTATGGAGATGACTTTTTAGATATAAAACCAAAGGCATAATCTGTGAGAGAAATAATTGATAGGCTGGACTTCTTACAATAAAATTAAAAACTTATGCACTGAAAGACAATGTCAAGAGAATGAGAGACAAGCCACAGTCTGGGAAAAAGTATTGCAAAAAACACTTCTGATAAAGGACTGTTATCCAAAGTATACAAAGAATTCTTAACATTCAACAATAAGAAAACAAACAACCCAATTTTAAAATGGGCAATGAGGCTGGGTGCCGTGGTTTATGCCTGTAATCCCAGCACTTTGGGAGGCCAAGATGGGCAGATCACTTCAGCCAGGAGTCTGAGACCACCCTGACCAACATGATGAATACCTGTCTGTACTAAAAATACCAAAATTAGCCTGGTGTGGTTGTGCACACCTATAGTCCCAGCTACTTGAGAAGCTGAGAGATAAGAATCAGTTGAACCCAGGAGGCATAGATTGCAGTGAGCTGATATCATGCCACTGCACTCCAACCTGGCAACGGAATGAGACTTGGTCTCAAAAAAAAAACACAAACAAAAAAAACGGGGCAATGAGCCAGGTGCGATAGCTCATGCCTGTAATCCCAACGCTTTAGGAGGCCAAGGTAGGAAGATTGCTTGAGCCCAGGAGTTTGAGACTACCCTGGGCAACATAGCAAGATCCTGTCTCTAAAAAATAAAGTGGCCAAAACACTTGAAAAGACACCTCACCACAGAAGATGTACAGATGATAAGTGATCGTAATGTTCAACATCTATATGCCATTAGGGAATTGCAAGTTAAAACAATGAGATACCACTATACACCTATTAGAATTGCCAAAATCTAAAACACTGACACCACCAAATGCTGGCAAGTATGTGGAGCAACAGGAACTCTCATTTGTTGCTGATGGGGATGCAAAATGGTACAGTCACTTTGGAAGACAGCTTGACAGTTTCTCACAAAACTAAATATACTCTTACCATGTGACCCAGCAGTCATGCTTCTTATATTTACCCAAATGAATTGAAAACTGAAGTTCACACAAAACTGTGCACAAGGATGTTTATAGCAGCTTTATTCATAATTGCCAAAACTTGCAAGCAACCAAGACATCCTTCAATAGGTGAGTGGATAAATAAATTACACTATATCCAGAGAGTGGAAATATTATTCAGTGCTAAAAAGAAATGAGTTATCAGCCGGGCACAGTGATTTATACCTGTAATCTCAGCACTTTGGGAGGCCAAGATGTGTGGATCACCTAAGGTCAGGAATTCAAGACTAGCCTGGCCAACATGGTGAAATCCCATCTCCACTAAATAAATACAAAAATTAGCCGGGCATGGTGATGCACATCTGTAATCCCAGCCACTCAGGAGGCTGAAGCAGGAAAATCGCTGGAACCCAGGAAGCAGAGGTTGCAGTAAGCCAAGACTGCACCACTGCACTCCAGCCTGGGTGACAGAGCGAGACTCCATCTCAAAAAAATAAAAAACAAATGAGTTATCGAGATGAAACGATAGACAAAACTTAAATGCCTATGACTAGCTAAAATAACTCAATTTGAAAAGGTTGTATACTATATTAATCCAACGATATAACACTCTAGAGAAAAGGCAAAACTATAGAGTCAGTAAAAAGATCAGTGATTGCCAGGGGTAAGGGTGTTGGGGGAGAGCTGAATAGGCACAGCATAGAGGATTTTTAAGGCAGTGAAACTGTTCTGAAAAATACTACAGTGGTGCATACGTGTCATTATTACACATCTGTCCAAACTGATAGAATGTAAACACCAAGAATGAACCCTAATGTAAACTGTGGACTTTGGGTGATAATGATGTGGCAGTGTAGGCTCATTGATTATAACAAGCGTACAACACTGGTGCCGAATGTTGATAGGTGGGGGATGTTGTATGTGCAGAGAGACAGAGGAAATCCTCTGTACTTTCTGCTCAATTTTGCTGTGAATCTAAAACTTCTCTTAAAAAATAAAGTGTATTAATTAAAAAATAAAAATCTTATTTTATGGGTGTATGCATTTGTCCAACTCATTATCAAATAGAGCACTTGATATTTGTGCATTTAATTGCATGTAAAATTTACCTCAAATTTATAAAGAATCCCTTAGAATTATTGAACTCTCTTACATTTGAATTGAAAAAATCAGTATGAATTCATGATGTGTTTTTTAAAAGTATAGGAATAAAGAGATGTTATTTGGAAAATGAAAAGGACTAGCAGTGTTCATTCAGATATGATAAAATTACTGAGGGCAACTTGAATTGTGACCTTCCAGATGAATTAATACATAAAAGCATTTTTAAAACAACAGAGCAATACTCAAATGTGCTGTAACTATACCTCTCAGCAAACTACAAGGTAGACATTTCTATATCAATTTTAATACAGTAATTCTGAAGTTCAGGGAACTTATGTAGCTTATCCAGAGCCTTAATGTAAGTGGGAAAGTTGACAGTTGCTGGAAAGGTTTAGGATGGTCCTTCTTAAGGATAGGTTGATGGAGGAAAATAACCTCATAAAGTTCTCTTTATGGGACCCTTTGCTTGAGCATAAAGGCAGGACAGACACCTACTTCCCTTTCTAGAGGTTGAATTTCTATCTGCTGCCTAAGATTCCTAGGAAACCAAAGCAGGTTGATAACAATTTATTTCCATGGTCATGTTATGAGGAAGTATTTACATGTTTAGCAAGTAAATATTAAACATCCATGTTCAGTGATTCTGCCCTGTTTGTTTCTCCAGCTAATATATAGATAAAGTTTACCTAACAACTTTAATATTCAGCATCAGCTACTTAGATTAAAAGCAGGTGGGGCTGGGCACAGTGGCTCATGCCTGTAATTCCAGCACTTTGGAAGGATGAAGCGGGTGGATCACTTGAGGTCAGGAATTCAAGACCAGCCTGACCAACATGGTAAAACCCCGTCCCTATTAAAAATACAAAATTAGCTGGGCATGGTGGCACACACCTGTAGTTCCCAGCTACTCTGGAGGCTGAGGTAGGAGAATTGCTTAAATCCAGAAGGCGGAGGTTGCAGTGAGCCAAGATTGTGCCATTGCACTCCAGCCTGGGCAACAAGAGCGAAACTCTGTCTCAAAAAAAAAAAAAAAAAAAAAGCAAAAACCTCAGTTGAATGAATTTATATTGTGTATTATCTTGGAACCATGAAATTAAAGTATAATTTATAAACTGAATAGCAAATACATAATTATAATTCATCTTGCAGAATTTCTTTTTCAGGCGTACCCCTTGCTCAGGTTCAAGAAGACAGTGAAGAGGCTCGTTCTGCATCTTCTTTTTTTGCAGAAATTTCTCAATATACAAGTGGGTGAGTAAAAATCCATTAGTTCAGTCTATTGTAGTAATTTAATTTCTTGTTCAGTTGTTTGGCAATGTAACACTTGAATCATTTAAATTCTAGTTTAAAAATAATCAGTTATTCCCTAGGTTTTCTTCTGGGGTTTTTATGGTTTTAGGTCTTACATTTAAATCTTTAATCCATCCTGAGTTAATTTTTGTATAAAGTGTAAGGAAGGTATCTAGTTTCAGTTTTCTGCATATGGCTAGACAACACCATTTATTAAATAGGGAATCCTTTCCCCATTGCTTGTTTTTGTTAGGTTTGTCAAAGATCAGATGGTTGTAGATGTGTGGTGTTATTTCTGAGGCCTCTGTTCTGTTCCATTGGTCTATATATCTGTTTTGTACCAGTACCATGCTGTTTTGGTTACTGTGGCCTTGTAATGTAGTTTGAAGTCAGGTAGTGTGATACCTCTAGCTTTGTTCTTTTTGCTTAGGATTGTCTTGGCTATACAGGCTCTTTCTTGATTCCATATGAAATTTAAAGTAGTTTTTCCTGATTCTGTGAAGAAAGTCAGTGGTAGCTTGATGGGGATGGCACTGAATCTATAAATTACGTTGAGCAGTACGGCTGTTTTCACCATATTGATTCTTCCTATCTATGAACATGGAATGTTTTTCCATTTGTTTGTGTACTCTCTTATTTCCTTGAGCAGTGGTTTGTAGTTCTCCTTGAATTAAGTCCTTCACATCTCTTGTAAGTTGTATTCCCAGGTATTCTGTTTGTAGCAATTGTGAATGGGAGTTTGCTCATGATTTGGCTCCCTGTTTGTCTATTATTGGTGGATAGGAATGCTTGTGATTTTTGCACATTGATTTCGTATCCTGAGACTTTGCTGAAGTTGCTTATCAGCTTTGGGAGTTTTTGGGCCATTCAAGACATAGACATGGGCAAAGACTTCGTGACTAAAACACCAAAAACAATTGCAACAAAAGGCAAAATGGACAAATGGGATCTAATTAAACTACAGAGCAACTGCACAGCAAAAGAAACTATCATCAGAGTGAACAGGCAACCTACAGAACAGGAAAAAATTTTTGCAATCTATCCATCTGACAAAGGGCTAATATCCAGAATCTACAAGTAACCTAAACAAATTTACAAGAAAAAAACAAACAACTCTGTCAGAAAGTGGGTGAAGGATATGAACAGACAATTTTCACAAGAAGACATTTATGCGACCAACAAACACAAAAAAGCTCATCATCACTGGTCATTAGAGAAATGAAAATCAAAACCTCAATGAGATACCATTTCACACCAGTTAGAATGGCGATCATTAAAAAGTCAGGAAACAACAGATGCTGGAGAGGATGTGGAGAAATGGGAACACATTTACGCTCTTGATGGGAGTGTGAATTAGTTCAACCATTGTGGAAGACATTGTGGTGATTCCTCAAGGATCTAGAACTAGAAATACCCTTTGACCCAGCAATCCCATTACTAGGTATATACCCAAAAGATTATAAATCATGCTGCTGTAAAGACACATGCACACATATGTTTATTGCAGCACCATTCACAATAGGAAAGACTTGGAACCAACCCAAATGCCTATCAGTGTTAGACTGGATAAAGAAAATGTGGCATATACACACCATGGAATACTATGCAGCCATGAAAAAGAATGAATTCACGTCTTTTGCAGGGACATGGATGAAGCTGGAAACCATCATTCTCAGCAAACTAACACAAGAACAGAAAGCCAAATGCCGCATGTTCTCACTCATAAGTAGGAGTTGAGCAGTGAGAATACATGGGCACAGGGAGGGGAACATCACACACCAGGGCCTGTCAGGGGCTGGGGGAAAGGGGGAGGGATAGCATTAGGAAAAATACCTAATGTAGATGACAGGTTGATGGGTACTAGCAAACTACTACCATGGCACATGTATACCTATGTAACAAACCTGCACATTCTGCACATGTATCCCAGAACTTAAAGTATAATAAAAAATAATAATAATAATCAGTTATGAAGCTAGGTGCAATGGTTCATGCATGTAATCCCAACACTTTTAGAGGCTGAGGCAGGAGGATCACTTGAGCCCAGGAGTTTGAGACCACCCTGGGCAACATAACAAGACCCTGTCTCTCGATTAAAAAAAAAAAAAAAATCTGTTAAGGGCTTTTAGCATGACTTTGTTTGCTACAGGATAGGCTTACAGTGAAGAAAACTTATTTTGATGATTTTACTTTGAACTAAAAGATAGTAGGTTGGAATAACAGCTACCCACTTGTTTCTGAGACTGAAACAAGTCAACACATCTTTACTTTTGTAAACTGGTCTGGAAGCATAGCCAAAAGATGATTGGATTTTAACAAAAGGAGTATTTAGAATTAAAATAAATGTAGAAAATGGAAAACAGATTGTCCTTTTACAGTGATCCATACAATTGACGCACTCAGTGCTTGCATGTAGTTACAGGTTAAGGCTCTTATGAGTAATATGGAAAATACATTGGCATTTGTATTTTAATATGCATGTAATACATACATAACATGCAATATGTACATATATTGTGTAACATAGTTATGTAATACATATATAATTTATACATATATTCATAATATATATTTAAAATCTTATATATATTTAACCTTTGTGTAGAGGTTATAGTAGGAGTACGATGGGCGTACTCTGCTGAACTACATCTGCTACCAAGTTCCCCTCATCAGTCGTCTTTACCAGTCTTTTTTATTTTTTTTAAGTTAATAGATTTTGTTTTTTAGAGGCATTTTAAGTTTACAGAAAAATTGTGGGCCGGGCGCGGTGGCTCAAGCCTGTAATCCCAGCACTTTGGGAGGCCGAGACGGGCGGATCACGAGGTCAGGAGATCGAGACCATCCTGGCTAATACGGTGAAACCCCATCTCTACTAAAAAATACAAAAAACTAGCCAGGCGAGGTGGCGGGCGCCTGTAGTCCCAGCTACTCAGAGGCTGAGGCAGGAGAATGGCATAAACCTGGGAGGCGGAGCTTGCAGTGAGCTGAGATCCGGCCACTGCACTCCAGCCCAGGCGACAGAGCGAGACTCCGTCTCAAAAAAAAAAAAAAAAAAAAATTGTGCAGGAAGTATAAAAAGTCGCCATTTGCTCCCTCCACCTACCAGTTCCTGTATTATTAATACCTTGCATTAGAGAGGTACCATGTGTTACAATTGACTAACCAATATTAATACACTATGATTCACTCAAGTTCATAATTTACATAAGGTTCACTTTACAGTATCATACAGAATAGTTTAACTGCCATACACATCATTAGTCAATCTTAATATAGAAACCAGGAAATTATTAATTTTGTTTTAGCTAACAAGTTGCTTTGGTTAGTTATTGATAAATTTTTTTCCTCCACATTTCTTTACAAGGTTTTAATATAAACAAACCAAAAAAAAAAAAAGGAAGATTTAGTTACCTTTAAGTTTTATGTTGAAGAATATACTTTATTTTAGGCCAGTCATGGTGGCTTATACCCATAATCTCAGCACTTTGGGAGACTGAGATAGTCAGATTGCTTGAGCCCAGGAGTTCGAGATCAGCCTGAGCAAGATAGTGAGACCTTGTCTCTACTTAAAAAAAAAAAAAAAAAACTAGTTGAGCATGGTGACTCACACCTGTAATCCCAGCACTTTGGGAGGCTGAGGCAGGCAGATCACCTGAGGTCAGGAGTTCGAGACCATCCTGCCAACATGGTGAGACCCCCGTCTCCACTAAAAATACAAAAAATTAGGCGTGGTGACGTGTGCCTGTAGTCCCAGATACTCAGGAGGCTCAGGCAGCAGAATCACTTGAACCTGGGAAACTGAGGTTGCAGTGAGCCCAGATCACGCCACTGCACTCCAGCCTGGGTGACAGAGCAAGACTCCATCTCAAAAAATAGTAATAATAAAAATTTAAAAATAAAGAGTATACCTATTTTAGAGTCAAGCTCCTTTAAAGTAGATTTTTTGGTTGCCTCTTTGTTTTTGTTTTGCTTTTGTTTTTTATTGCCACCTAGGAAAAAAAAGAGTAGTTCCTTGCCTTAAAAATCCACGTGGTAAAAAATGTAAGATTTGTGATTTTCTTGAGGAAATTATTAGGAGATTTGAACACTGAAACTATTAGCTACTCAAATTTTTTTTTTTTTTTTTTTAGTTGGCGTCTCGCTCTGTTGCCCAGGCTAGAGTGCAGTGGCACAATTTCAGCTCACTGCAGCCTCCACCTCCTGGGTTCAAGCAGTTCTCCCGCCTCAGCCTCTCGAGTAGCTGGGATCACAGGTGCCCGCCACCACGCCCGGCTAATTTTTGTACTTTCAGTAGAGACTGGGGTTTTGCCATGTTGGCCAGGCTGGTTGAACTCTTGACGTCAGGTGATCCGCCTGCCTTGGCCTCCCAGAGTTGCTGGGATTGTATTTTCTTTTAAATATTTAAAAATTGCATGGATAATAAATTACCCAAATGTTTAACTTTGCATTTGAAAAGGGGGATATGTTTAAATCTAGGACTTTAGTCTGATGCGTGTTCTGTTCTCTTCTGGAATTATTGTCTCTTAGCTGCATTGGGTGTAGTATCCCTGGCTGGTATTTGTGGGTCTCACTGAAGAATGGCATCACCCCTTATCTTCGCTGTGCTGCATTATTTTTCCACTATTTACTTGGGGTAACTCCGCCTGAGGACCTGCATACCAGTAAGTAGAAAAATGAAATCACGGAGTGGAAAATGGGAGATTTTCTTTGTTGTTACCTTCAAGCTCATGAATACAAGGTTAAAGCAGACAAAACCACTTTTCCTCTCCCCATTTCTTTCATGTATGTTCACTTCAAACATGAGCCCTGGTGTAGGTTAAAGGTGAGGCCAAAAAGTCTGTTAGCTTTTTAATCTGCAAGACCTACTCTTAGCTCCTATCTATGTATAGGTTATGTGCTTGAACTTATAAAATACCTACATGCAGAATATAACTGATAGGCTATACAAGAAATTAGAAACATTGGTTGTCTTTAGAGAAGAGAACTGTTTGGCTATAGGAGGAAGACTTTACTGTATACTCTGTTATTTAAATTGTGGACATAGAGGCCAGGTGTGGTGGCTCACGCCTATAATCCCAACATTTTGGGAGGCCGAGGTGGGTGGATCACTTGAAGTCAGGAGTTCAAAACCAGCCAGTCCAACGTGGTGAAACCCCGTCTCTACTAAAAATACAAAAAAATTAGCTGGGCATGGTGGCATATGCCTGTAATCACAGCTACTCGGGATGCTGAGGTGGGAAAATCACTGGAACCCAGGAGGCGGAGGTTGCAGTGAGCGGAGATTGCACCACTGCACTCCAGCCTGGGCGACAGAGCAAGACTGTCTCAAAAAAAAAAAAGTACATGTAACTACATTAAAGAATGAAAGTGCTGCTAGGAAAGGCCTACTGGAACCAACTGAGGCCATGTATATTTAAGCAGGAGGATCACCTTCTCATTTACTTGCCTCTAAATCTAGACCAAAGTAGGGAAGCCTTCCTGTGGCTTTGTATGGGTAAAAATCAGAATGTTTATATGATTTTGGAAGAGTCATCAAAACTGCTCAGAGATTCTTCCTTTTGTCCTTTGAGAATAAGCTGACCAGGTTACCGTTACCGGCTATCAACTTCTTTATCTTGAACTCAGTTCAGTAGGGTTTATCTGATCTAGATTTTTCATGGTCTTTTATAAAATAGGAGTCCGCTTTCCAAGTAATTGCCAGCACAGATCTGTTGTTTGCTCACATACAAAAAAGTCATGTATTTATCTCATGGGTGCTACAGTACAGTTGTGAGTGAAATAAAGTCCTTTTTATTGGGAAGAATCCAATTATAAACAACTAGAGAAATATATATATAATGTAATGTCAAATGCTGATAAATGTTGCAAGGCAGAATGAAGCAGTTCAGGGATAGAGAGGGTATTGGGGCCAGAGTGGGGAACTCTCCGAGCTAGTTTTCATAGAATGCTTCTATGTGAGGAGACATGGAGCAAACAGCTGCATAGATGGGGTTGAGTTGGACAGACAGTTGAAGGAAGAATATTCCTAAGTAGAAGAAGTTATAAATGTCAAAGCTTTGTTTGATGTAATCACAGAATTGCAGAGAGATGAGTATGGCTGAAGCCTAAGGGGAGGGTAACAGGAGATGAGGTCTAAGCAGCAATTAGGGGCAGCTCGCACAGGGCCTTTGGGCCACCATAGGGACCTTGTATTTTATACTAAGTGTGGTTTACACATTAGAGCCATCTGATCAGGAGAGTGACTCAATACAATTTATGTTTTTAAAAAAATCACTGTGACTTATTTGCCACCCATAGTTTTATAGAATAAGCAATATACCCTCTACAAGGAGAGTATAGAAATGAGCATAAACAGTGAAGAAACTCTAATAACAGACTGACCAGGTAAGAATAATGTGCTTATTAAATGTATTTTTATTCTCTTGCAGATTCTGCAGAAGGAGAGTACAGTGCACTCTGTAGCTATCTGTCTTTACCTACAAATTTGTTCCTGCTCTTCCAGGAATATTGGGATACTGTAAGACCCTTGCTCCAGAGGTACTATGGGGGTAAAATATCGTCGTTGGGTTATTATACAATTTGAAATTTTAAAATTACAATTACTTGCAAAGCTTTTAGTTTGATTAGCATTGATTAAAGGGGTGGCAAAAGTATAGGAGATTCCTAAGTTACACACTTAAGAAGTGGGGATAAGATCAACAGCCATAGGCAGGTGGAATTTCTGCTTACTCCACTGTAACTGTCATTTTTATTTGCTTTCCCCGCAGCTGGTGTCTCATCTGTTTTAAATTTGGGGTGGGGGATGGGGATTTTGCTAGCAGGCATAAAGTCACAATTAGTATCAAAAGAACCCAAATTGGAGCTGTATCCAAAATAGGAGCACATCTCACATGGTAGCACATGTATCAGGAGAGTGACTGAGAAAAGAAGGAAGGTCATTTGGTAGATCAAAAAAAATACTTCAGTTAAACTTCCAAGAGAGAAATGTGTCCCTCTTTCAGAAAAACTTTCTACCCCATTATAGAGGCCCATGATAATGGCCCTCTTGTTCATTATCAACGCTCATAACCTCCAATCTCCTTACCCTATCTTTGCCTGCACCATTTTCCGTCATTCTTATAATCAGCTCTCACTGTATTACTTTTCTTGCCCATCATTTCCTTTATTCGCCTTACTTTCTATCTTTTTCTTTAATCATTATCTTTTTTTTAATACCGAAGTCAGTATTTGTGTGAATGTTGGCTTCTGTCTCCTACCACCCTTCTTGTGCAGTGGTTCTCTGTGTTGGGTTCTTTTCTTTGCTTCCTCATTTCTCTTGAGATATTCTGATCTCTCGTGTGATCAAAATGAATTAAGAAAATCAGCATCACGCTTTGTGTTAAGTACAAGGTTGAACTAATTTTACTTTTATATTCTTGGAGTACATGAGTTTTAATTGCTGTTCTAGTTTAGTCAAGTATTAGAAACTCACACTTTGAAACAGGAAGTCCTTGCCGTCTGTATCTTTCCAGACCCTCCTTGTCTGAAAGTCTTTTCTCATCCTCTGCCCTGTGTTGCAGGAAAATGACCCTGGGAATTTCCCATTCCACCTTGTCAGCTGGCTTCTACATGGGTTCAGCCAGTGGGAGGGGAGGCACTGGCAAGATTTGGGTGGCCAGGAGAAAGGGAAGCCCCAATATTGGCCAGGCGCAGTGGCTCATGCGTGTAATCCCAGCACTTTGGGATTTCAAGGCAGGTAGATCACCTGAGGTCAGGAGTTTGAGACCAGCCTGGCTAACGTGGTGAAACCCTGTCTCTACTGAAAATACAAAAATTAGCCAGGCGTGGTGGCAGGTACCTGTAATCCCAGCTACTCGGGAGGCTGAGGCAGGAGAATCGCTGGAACCCAGGAGGCAGAGGTTGCAGTGAGCTGAGATCTCACCACTGCACTCCAGCCTGGGTGATGGGGCAAGACTCCGGCCCCAAAAAAAAAAAAAAAAGAGAGAGGCCCCAGTTCAGGCTACCTCTCTCTGTCTTGTGGGGCATCTCTGGTGGTGACTGCAGCTCTTGTCTGGCTCCAGTTCCCACCAGACAAGCCTACTGCAATTCCAGCATCCACTAGTGTCCGTAGCCTCTGGGCTCCATGATACCACTGTTTCCTTTTGTTCCTCCAGCCTAGGGTAGTGGTGATCTTTAGTTTGCCTTGCCTTTTTGTCTCATGGTTGATTTCTCAGCCCTTTCGTCACTTTTATTACCAACTCCTGTTAAATTCTCTCTTGTTTAAATACTTAGAATGATTTCTGTTTTTCCAGTAAGACCTTGGTTGATATAGTCTTTAAAAAATAAATGAATAAGAGAAGGAAAAATAATTAGACACAACAAAGAAAGAGAAGAAAGAAAGGGAGAAGAAAAGGGGCAAAATGATAAATATAAAAAGATAAATATAAGGCCAGGCGCAGTGACTCACACCTATAATCCCAGCACTTTGGAAGGCTTAGGCGGGTGGATCACGAGGTCAGGAGTTTGAGACCAGCCTGGCCAACATAGTGAAACCCCATTTCTACTAAAAATCCAAAAAAAATTTAGCTGGGGATGCTGGCGCATGTCTGTAGTCCCAGCTACTCGAGAGGCTGAGGCAGGAGAATTGCTTGAACTCTGGAGGCGAAGGTTGCAGTGAGCCAAGACCACACCATTGCACTCCAGTCTGGGCAATAGAGGTAGACTCTATCTCAAAAAAAACAAAAAGGATAAGTATAGAGAGAGGAACATAGGGCCGAGCACAGTGGCTCACACCTGTAATCCCAGCACTTTGGGAGGCCAAGGCAGGCGAATCACCTGAGGTCAAGAGTTCAAGACTAGCCTGGCCAGCAAGATGTGAAACCCTGTCTCTATTAAAAAAAAAGAAATATAGAAATTAGCTGGGTGTGGTGGCACATGCCTTGTAATCCCAGCTACTCGGGAGACTGAGGCAGGAGAATCGCTTGAACCTGGGAGGTAGAAGTTGCAGTGAGCCGAGATCATGCCATTGCACTCCAGCCTGGGCGACAGAGCGAGACTCCATCTAAAAAGAAATGAAAAGAGGAACATAAGCTGCACAGTGGCTCATATGTATGTAATCTCAGCACTTTGGGAAACCAAGGCAGGCTGATCACCTGAGTTCAGGAGTTTGAGACCAGCCCAGCTAACGTGGTGAAGCCCTGTCTCTACTAAAAAATACTAAAATATTTATTTTAAAAATAAATTTTATTTTAAAAATATTTTTAAAATATTAATTTATTTAAAAAATAAAAATACTGTCTCTACTAAAAATTTAACTGGGCATGGTGGTACGTGCCTGTAGTCCCAGCTACTGAGGAGGCTGAGGCAGGAGAATCACTTCAACCTGGGAGATGGAGGTTGCAGTGACTGGAGATCACCACTGCACTCCAGCCTGGGCGACAAGAGCAATACTCCATCTCAAAAAAAAAAGAAAGGGAAATATAGAAAGAAAGGGCAGAAAGAATTGAAGAGAATGGCAAGGCTGGGCACAGTGGCTCACGTTTGTAATCCCAGCACTTTGGGAGGCTGAGGCGGGCAGATCACTTGAGGTCAGGTGTTTGAGACCAGCCTGGCCAACACGGGAAACTTCATCTCTGCTAAAAATACAAAAACTAGCCAGGTGTGGTGGCGGGCGCCAGATACTTGGGAGGCTGAGGCAGGAGAATTGCTTGAACCTAGGAGGCAGAAGCAGTGAGCTGAGATTGCTGCCACTGCACTCCAGCCTGGGCGAAAGCGTGAGACTCCATCTCAAAAAAAAAAAAAAAAAAGAAGACAACAATGGCTTGTTGACAAATCATGCACTGAAGCTGTGATAATCCATTTGTCTTTTCTCTTGGCTCCACATACAGGTGGTGTGCAGATCCCGCCTTACTAAACTGTTTGAAGCAAAAAAACACCGTGGTCAGGTTGGTTTCACTGCTTAATCCTTTCTCCCTCATCCACAAGTTGTGTTTCCTAAAGTAGTTGGTTTCTTGAGCATGCTTTCTAGTCTGCTTTCTTCATTCTCACTCAGTACAGTGTTCCTGACTTCTGTTAGGTCTTTGCCAGAAATCAGATTCTTCCTACAAATGTTTTTTTCTTGGAATGACTGTCCTTTTCCTCTTAGATTATTAGAAGCCCGCAGGTCCTCTTGAGAGAATCTTTTTTAAGCTAGCACATGCCTGTCAAAAGGCAAAGGTGGAGGAGGCATCATGGAGCTGCTGGTATTTAACTTCAGAAGGTGGTGGTTTACAGTATTTCTATAAGCCACTTTTGGTTTTGATTTTTTTTTTTTTTTTTTTTAAGAATAAAGCAAGATATACATAGAACTATATCCTTTTTCCTTCCTATCTATGTCCTTAGAAACTATCCCAAAAACTTTTCCTTAGCCCTCCTGTCTCCCTTAAGTTATGGCTCTAACAAAATCTACCTCTTTCTTAAGCACTAATTTAAATGCCACCTCCTCCTCCATGAAGCCTCCCCTAATATATTCTCTCTCATAAGTGTCCACTTATTTGCACCCAGAATAACTGACCAATAAGAACTGCACGCTTATCTTCTTTGTATCCCCTCCCAGGGCCTGTCTGGTATTGTATACGGTGTCTAATTTTATTCCCTTGAATCACATCTATAAACAAGTGGAGGAATTGACTCCTGGCTTTAAATACCAACACTAATACCATTTTCCTGTGGATAAAGCAAACGTGAAGACAGTATACATTTGCCTTCTTTTGTCATCTTCTGCCACTCTGGAACTCCTTTCACCTCCATTGTGCATGTGCATGTGCATGTGCTGCTTTCACTTGTAGCACATCTTTAGAGATTTAGTGATGACAGATTCAGACCTGTGCTCAGATGCAGCAGGAGTCACTCATAAGAAAAGATCTGGCTGGGCGTGGTGGCTCAAGCCTGTAATCCCAGCAATTTGGGAGGCCGAGACGGGCGGATCACGAGGTCAGGAGATCGAGACCATCCTGGCTAACACGATGAAAACCCATCTCTACTAAAAAATACAAATAAAACTAGCCGGGCGAGGTGGCGGGCGCCTGTAGTCCCAGCTACTCAGGAGGCTGAGGCAGGAGAATGGCGTAAACCCAGGAGGCGGAGCTTGCAGTGAGCTGAGATCCGGCCACTGCACTCCAGCCTGGGCAACAGAGCAAGACTCTGTCTCAAAAAAAAAAAAGAAAAGAAAAGAAAAGAAAAGATCTTCGAGTAGAGAAACAAGAGAAGTTTAAGATATGAATACATATTTTTGGACTGTTAATCTCACAAAATTTTTCCTTTATTTCAATTCACTGTATACCTTTTATACATCTGCTATTTACCCAGCATGGTACTGAAATACTCTGGAAAATTTAAAAGAGGTAACATAGCTTTTGGTCATGAGTAATCTACAATCTAGTTATCAACATAAAACTTAAGACATTGGCCGGGCGCGGTGGCTCAAGCCTGTAATCCCAGCACTTTGGGAGGCCGAGACGGGCGGATCACAAGGTCAGGAGATCGAGACCATCCTGGCTAACACGGTGAAACCCCGTCTCTACTAAAAATACAAAAAACTAGCCGGGCGAGGTGGCGGGCGCCTGTAGTCCCAGCTACTCCGGAGGCTGAGGCAGGAGAATGGCGTAAACCCGGGAGGTGGAGCTTGCAGTGAGCTGAGATCCGGCCACTGCACTCCAGCCCGAGCGACAGAGCAAGACTCCGTCTCAAAAAAAAAAAAAAAAAAAAAAAACTTAAGACATTATAACATAAAGTATAATGATATATGGAATATACCATTAGTGCTATAGAAATTTAAAGAGGAAAAGATTGTTAATGAGGCAAGGTTAGTCTTAGAGATCATTTTTAGCTGAGTATAGAAATAATTATAAAATTTAAGCCAGGCACAGTAGCATGCACCTGTACTCAGGAGCCTGAGACAGGAGTATTGCTTGAGCCCAGGAGTTCAGGGCCAGCCTGGGCAACAGAGTGAACACTGTCTCTAAAAAAACAAACAAAAAAGTGTCTGGGTTTTTCAAATAAATGTTGTGGTTGCACTAAATATAGACAACTGAGTTGAAGATGAAAAGAATTACAGAATTTAAATTGATTGGGGCCAGGTGCCGTGGCTCACACCTGTAATCCCAGCACTTTGGGAGGCCGAGGTGGGCGGATCACCTGAGGTCAGGAGTTCAAGACCAGCCTGACCAATGTGATGAAACCCCGTCTCTACTAAAAATACAAAAATTAGCCGGGCATGGTGGCAGGCGCCTGTAATCCCAGCTACTCGGGAGGCTGAGGCATGAGAATCGCTTGAACCCAGGAGGCAGATGTTGCAGTGAGCTGAGATTGCACCATTGCACTCCAGCCTGGGGGATAGAGTGAGACTCTGCCTTCAATAAATAAATAAATTGATTGATTGATTGATTGAGGTTTGAGGAGAGAATTTCACGTTATTCAGATGATCTTCCCCAATATATGCAAGCAAGGCTTTTATTGTATCTAGTTTGGTGAGAATGAGTAACATTTGCAAGCATGTATTAAGTACTAAGTATATTGTGTTTTTTTTTTTTTTTTTTTGAGGCGGAGTCTCGCTCTGTCGCCCGGGCTGGAGTACTGTGGCCGGATCTCAGCTCACTGCAAGCTCCGCCTCCCGGGTTCACGCCATTCTCCTGCCTCAGCCTCCCGAGTAGCTGGGACCACAGGCGCCCGCCACTTCGCCCGGCTAGTTTTTTTGTATTTTTTAGTAGAGACGGGGTTTCACCGTGTCAGCCAGGATGGTCTCGATCTCCTGACCTCGTGACCCGCCCGTCTCGGCCTCCCAAAGTGCTGGGATTACAGGCTTGAGCCACCGCGCCCGGCCAGTATATTGTGTTTTACTTCAGTATCTCATTTAGTCCTCACCTGCTGTGTGTGTTTCCTTAATGCTAATATTCATATTTAATTTAACATTTCTTAAATCAATATGAACCTTT
Organism: Piliocolobus tephrosceles; assembly: GCF_002776525.5. Taxonomy (NCBI): domain Eukaryota; kingdom Metazoa; phylum Chordata; class Mammalia; order Primates; family Cercopithecidae; genus Piliocolobus; species Piliocolobus tephrosceles. The sequence goes on from NW_022291865.1 coordinate 1,610,797, forward strand.
TAATTGATACGTTCATTTAATGTAATATTTCTCTCCCTCCCTTCCCAGAACCTGATTTGATGGTGGCCCCATGATTGGAGTATGGTATAATTTATCCCTAGTTTACAGACAGGGAAATACAGGCTTAGGTTCAAAGACTTGTGAAGTGTCAGGGAATTTAGGATTTGTAACCAGATCTAATTTCAAAGTCTGTGTTCTTAACTACTATTTGATGTTACTTTCCTATACAGTATAGAAATCTAGCTAGAACAGTTTCATCCTAGAAACTAGTGGAAGTTAAGTTTGGAAAGGAATTCAGCTGATGGAAGATTTGGAATTATAGACTGAGAAGTTTGGATTTGGTCAGGTCAACAATGGGAATTAATTTGAATTGCAAGTGTAGGTCCTTTCTTTTTTTTTTTTTTTTGAGACGGAATCTCACTCTGCCGCCCAGGCTAGACTGCGGTGGCGCAGTCTTGGCTCGCTGCAAGCTCCACCTCCCGAGTTCACACCATTCTCCTGCCTCAGCCTCCCCAGTAGCTGGGACTACAGGCGCCCACCACCATGCCCAGCTAATTTTTTGTATTTTTAGTAGAGATGGGGTTTCACTGTGTTAGCCAGGATGGTCTTGATCTCCTGACCTTGTGATTCGCCCACCTCAGGCTCCCAAAGTGCTGGGATTACAGGCGTGAGCCACCACACCCAGCCCGTTTTGTTATTTTTAAGACATTCTTCCTTCTATCACCTTGGGTAGTTTTTGATCTGGGTTTATTTACTCTAAAATAAAATTGCCTTTTAAATTACATTGTAGGTACCCTAGAAAAAGAAATAGTTTGATAGAGCTTCCTGATGACTATAGCTGCCTCCTGAATCAAGCTTCTCATTTCAGGTAAGGAGAATGTGTGTGTATATATATGTGTATAATTTTAAATCATTTTCTGAACTTGCAGTTGATATACGCCATAACTCACACACTTCTTTGTTTTTGTTTGTTTTGGTTTGGGTTTTGTTTGTTTGTTTGTTTAGACAGAGTCTTGCTCTGTTATCCAGGCTGGAGTGCAGTGATTTGACCATAGCTCACTGCAGCCTCAAACTCCTGGGCTCTTCGCACCTCAGCCTCCCAGGTAGTGAAACTACAGGCAGGCACCACCATGCCCTGCTAATGTTTTTGATTTTTCACAGAGACAAGGTTTCGATATGTTACCCAGGCTGGTCTCGAACTCCTGGGCTGAAGTGATCATCCTACCCACTGGCCTCCCAAAGTGTTGGGATTACAGGCATGAGCCACTGTACCTGGCCACAAATTTCCTTTTTTAACAGTGACCTCTGAGTATCCTTGATAACAATGGTTGTCAATTTTTTTTAAGTTGAGGGGAAATCATGCAATGAGCCATGATAAAGTGTACAGTTCAGTGGCATTTAGTGTATTCAAAATTTTGTACAATCACCACCTCTTTAGTTTGCAAACTTTTTCATCACCTTGTACTCACTAATCACTTCTGTTCCCCTCATCCCATACCCTATGGTAATCTGTAATCTACTTTCTGTCTCTATGGATTTGCCTATTCTGGATATATTATATGAAAGGAATCATACAATATGTGACCTTTTGTGCCTGGCTTCTTTCACTTAGCATGTTTTTAATATTTATCTAAGTCGTAGCATGTGTCATTACTTTTTTCCTTTTTTGACTAAATAATATTCCATCGTATGTATATATAAGAGTTTGTTTATTCCTTCATCCATAGATGGGCATTTAGGTTGTTTCCCCCTTTTGACTATTACAGATAATGCTACTAAAAAAATACTCATCTACAAGTTTCTTTGTGGACATAAAGTTTTCATTTCCTTTGGACCTATGCCCAGGAGTGGAATTACTGAGTCATATGGTAATTTTGTGTTTAACTTTTTGAGGAGCTGCAAACTGTTTTCCACAGTGGTTACGCCATTTTATGTCCCAACCAGCAATGTGTGAGGGTGCCTTTTTTCTCACATCCTTGCTGGCCTCAGTGAACCACCAGCGTGATCTAAACATACAGCCTCAACTTTTGGAAGACAAGGTCTCTATTGTCTACCCTGACACAAGCAAGCCACACCAGAAAAACAAGCCGTCATCCCCATGGCTACCTGCCGTGGCACTGGGGGGCCTAGAGGAAGATAGCCATGACACAAAATGTCAAAACTCACCAAAATTTACCAGCTGCTTCCTTTATTAAGCATTCCCCTGGATGCTGCAAGTATTTCACCAGGCTCCAGAGTTCCAAAATAGTTGCTTCAAGCCGGGCACAGTGGCTCACGCCTCTAATCCCAACACTTTGGGAGGCCACGGTGGGTAGATCAGTTGAGGTCAGGAGTTCAAGGCTAACCTGGCCAACATGGTGAAACTCTGCCTCTGCTAAAAATACAAAACTTAGCTAGGCGTGGTGGTGCACACCTGTAATCCCAGCTACATGGGCGGCTGAGGCATGAGAATCACTTGAACCCAGGATGCAAAAGTTGCACTTAGCTGAGATCATGCCACTGCACTCCAGCCTGGGCGACAGAGTGAGTGAGACTGTGTCTCAAAAGAAAAAAAAAGCTGCTTCAGGCAGTTCTTGCTGGCTCAACAGTTGTTTGATTAGAGTGACTGATTCCTGGAGCTCCCCCTCTACCTTTTCTATGCTATTACTCCTTAATCTTTTTTTTTTTTTTCTCAAGCCACAAGAACCCTTATTAAATAAAATCTTACATGGAAGTCCATTAAACAGCAGAACAGGTAATAGCATCATGACTCAGGTTCAAGCAAGCCTGAAGAGTGGAGTACACCCCCTTGGGCTTTTTTGGCACCATCCCCCCAACCTCAATCAAACCACTCTAAAGCAGTGGTTCCCAAACTTTTTTTCTCTTTCACCCCTTTCACTGATCATTTCAAGTGGAAAAAGAATTGGATGATAACAAAGACTGGTGAAAACAAAATAGGTTAACAATATGCAGGTACTCATTATTAACGCTGTGTGTGAGTTACCTATTAGTTACCTCTATAAGAGAGCATAAGCCTAAGCATATGTCTACATGATAAAATAATGTCCTGTAGCTTAAACATAATTTTGTATCTTATTATGCTTACCTTGCTATAATATGTTGTCAGTTATTTGAGTAGTATGAATCGTGACCACCACCAGTGAGATACCACTGAATGGAGGAATTATATTCACATCTGCTTTCACCATTGGGGTGTGAATACTTCATATTTGAATCATAATGCATTGACTTAGTATTTGAAAATACTAAGTCAAAACTTCTGTTGATGTAACTATGTATTCTGGATACTCAGGAGGCATCATATCACCTCCCATAGCAAACCACGTTGATAATGATGACATGAAACAAGTAGTAACTTGTAATTAAAAGACAAGAATCTCGGTAGCCTGAAAAACAAAGCCTATTCAAGACTTTATTGATTTACTAGTAAGTAATCATCCTTTTTCCAAATTTCAAGAATTCCGAGGCTCCTTTAAGAGTTTTGTAATGTTACTAAGCATTATGCAGCAGCCAGACTTTTTAGTAAAATACTTAAATTCAAGATCTCAGTAAATACACATAACTCTTATATTTTGTTTTAAGGATACCAGTTAGTAGCCATAATTAACTGCTTTCATGTAGTAGTCCTTAGTCATATGTAAAATAACTTGCTGTCATTTGAAGGACCAAAAAAAGGAGTTCGGTTTAAATTTGTTTTGTTTTGTTTTTGAGACAGTCTCGCTCTGTCCAGGCTGGAGTGCAGTGGTGCGATATCAGCTCATTCTGACCTCCGCCTTCTGGGTTCAAGCAGTTCTCTGCCTCAGCCTCCCAAGTAGCTGGGATTACAGGCACCTGCCACCCCTCCTGGCTAGTTTTTGTAGTTTTAGTAGAGACAGGGTTTCACCATCTTGGCCAGGCTGGTCTTGAACTCCTGGCCTCGTGATCTACCTGCTTTGGCCTCTCAAAGTGCTGGGATTACAGGCGTGAGCCACCACACCTGGCCAGTTTAAGGTTATTTGGAGGCCAGGCGCAGTGGCTTATGCCTGTAATTCCAACATTTTGGGAAGCCGAGGCAGGCGGATCACTTAAGGCCAAGAGTTCGAGACCAGCCTGGCCTACATGGCAAAATGCTGTCTCTACTAAAAGTACAAAAATATTAGCCAGGTATGTCGGCGCATGCCTGTAGTTGCAGCTACTCAGGAGGGTGAGGCACGAGAATCACTTCAACCTGCAGGCGTGGGTTGCAGTGAGCCGAGATCACGCCACTGCACTTCAGCCTGGGCAACGGTTCAGCCTGGGCAACAGAGTAAGATTCTGTCTCAAAAAAAAAGATCATTTGAGATCTTAAAGAGCCCCTCTTTGACTCGCTCTGAGAATCACTACCCTGCAGAATGACTCAGGAAATTCTCTTTTCTAGTTATAACTATTAAGCCATGAAGTTGGGGAAGTTACCTGTCCCAATAGGGTCTTGAGTAGGTCATACCCTAGCCACTGTTACAGGATAAAATTGACCTTCCTGTACTAGCTCCCTTTCTAGTCAATCATCTAAAGGAATGGTCACTTTACCTTTCAGCCCTCAAACAATTAGCTAATTAATTTCAAAGATTGCATCCATCTCTAAATTCAGTAATTCTCCTAATCTTGGGGCTACATTGCTACCATAAAAGCCTGGTGAATAGATATTATCTTCCAGGCATTAAGAATATCAGGTTGGCCGAATACAGTGGCTCATGCCTGTAACCCCAGCACTTTAGGAGGCTGAGGTGGGTGAATCACTTGAACTCGGGAGTTCAAGACCAGTCTGGGCAACATGGCAAGACCCTGTCTTTACAAAAAAATACAAAATAATTAGCTAGACTTGGTGGCATGTGCCTGTAGTCTCAGCTACTCGGGATGCTGAGGAGGGAAGATCACTTGAACCAAGGAGGTTGAGGGAGCAGTGAGCTGTGACTGTGCCACTGCACTCCAGCCTGGGTGACAGAGCCAGACCCTGTCTCAAAAAAAAAAGAATATCAAGTTGTTGGCTCCTAGGAGGATCTGAGGAGAGTGTTGGTCTTTATTAATCACAGTGAGGATCCTTCTGGATGATATTACTACTTATAGATTTCACATAAGAATGAAGATCAATCCTATGATCTCTTCCAGTTTTATTGTCACCACCAGTTTCCATAAGATGGAACCATCCCTAGTGGCTGCTCAGTGGTGTGCTGTAGGCTCCCTCCCCGCCTTTCCTCTGTAGGATGGCTAATGACTCAGACTCAGCCATCCTGTGTTAAAGATGAAAGATGTTGGCTTTATCCAAAAAGAGCTATAACTATGTTCTGGAGAAACCTCCTGGAAGTGAAAATAGTCCTCTCATCCTGTGCAGAGAGTCCCTCTGCTCCTATGGAGACAGAGGTGGGGTTTTGTTTGTTTTGGTTTTTTTTTGTTTGTTTGTTTTAATCCTGTCTGAGAAACGGGGGATCAGAAAAAGAGCTGTCAGTACCCTATTGGAGATTCTTTCTGATGTTCTTTATTCCGACCCCAGTGTGGGGCTAGTTGGATTCCTCCTTTGGTTACATTTATCTTCTACTTTCCAAATTAAGGAATTTGATGTTTCCCATTGTGTTCAATGTACAGCATAGATGGGAGGAGCATGGGAAACTCCTTTTTAAAAGATAACCATTATCCCCCTTGGTGGGGCATTATAGCACACCTCCAGCATACTATGTAAAATGGTCTCATCATAAAACACTGGTTGACTCAAGCAAGTCAGCACTATCACTTTTTTCTTCCTAAGACTGTGATTCCCAGATGGAAGGGTGGGCCAACTCAAAGGCTATATAGTCTCTCATTTCAGTCTCAGCTACTCAGGACGCTGAGGCAGGAGAATTGCTTGAACCGGGGAGGTGGAGTTTGCAGTGAGCCAAGATCATGCCACTGCACTCTAACCTGGGTGACAGAGCAAGACTCCGTCTCAAAAAAAAAGAAAAAAAGAAATGGGGGGGATGTGTTTGGGCCCTTACTGTAAAATGTAATTTTTTTTTCTTTTAAACAATTGCATACTTAGAAGGTCATATCCCTTCAGCATTGAAGACACAAGCTTGACTAACCCAATACAGAGGAGGCAGGTAACTGTAACTTGGGCATGTCAGATGAAGACTGGAGTCTATCAGTGAATCTCAATCACAAGGCATATATTCAACCACCATACTGTATGAGAATTATCAGCACACCATTTATGTAATATAGATTGTCTTACTATGGATTAATTGGAAGATTTTCCATGAAGCCCTTTTAGGGGGCATACTAAAGAGGAATTAGCTAATTCAATGTTTCCTTGTGTTTTAAGAGCTTCCTTTGCTGGAAAGGGGTCAGTGATGAAAATATGCTTGATTGCTAACAGGATATATGGTACTTGTTTTGTTTTGTTTTTCCACCATTTTCTAAATGTTTTCTTCCCATTTGAGGTGCCCACGGTCTGCAGATGATGAGCGAAAGCATCCTGTCCTCTGTCTTTTCTGTGGGGCTATCCTATGTTCTCAGAACATTTGCTGCCAAGAAACTGTGAATGGGGAAGAGGTTGGAGCTTGCATTTTTCACGCACTTCACTGTGGAGCCGGAGTCTGCATTTTCCTAAAGTGAGTAGTGAGTGTTCTGGAAGCTTTATGATGAACTTAAGGAATCTCGATCCAATGTGGGGGTCACTGTTGGGACAGTGTGTTGATAGCAAATAATCAATCAGAAGTTAGAATATTAACCTGTTACTGACGTGAAATTACATTTGAGAAGATACTGTGAAAAAAGAACAGGTTTCTGTTAACATTTCCATTATTTATGGAAAATCTTAAATATGATAGAGTTTGTATTAATTGCTCTGGTATTATATAATACTCAGGTATAATGAAAGAACTTCGAGTCCTAAAACTTATATTTAAAATGTAATCTTCCTGGAAGATGGGTTCTTTAAAATAAATAAAAATAAACAAATAAAAGGTACATGTAGGCCAGGCACAGTGACCTATGCCTCTAATCCCAGCACTTTGGGAGGCTGAGGCAAGAGAATCACTTGAGGTCAGTAGTTCAAGGTCAGCCTGGGCAACATGACAAGACCCCATCTCTGTAACGGTGGCTCAAGCCTGTAATCCCAGCACTTTGGGAGGCCGAGACGGGCGGATCAAGAGGTCAGGAGATCGAGACCATCCTGGCTAACACGGTGAAACCCCGTCTCTACTAAAAATACAAAAACTAGCCGGGCGAGGTGGCGGGCGCCTGTAGTCCCAGCTACTCGGGAGGCTGAGGCAGGAGAATGGCGTAAACCCGGGAGGCGGAGCTTGCAGTGAGCTGAGATCCGGCCACTGCACTCCAGTCCGGGCGACAGAGCAAGACTCCGCCTCAAAAAAAAAAAGAAAAAAAAAAAAAAAAAAAAATTAGCCAGGCATGGTGG
>NW_022291865.1:1618301-1643670 GCF_002776525.5 Piliocolobus tephrosceles
CCCAAAAAAAAAAAAAAAAAAAAAAAAAAAAAAAAAAATTAGCCAGGCATGGTAGCACATGGCTGTTTTCCCAGCTACTTGAGAGGCTGAGATGGATGGGCCGCTTGAGTCTGGGAGTTCAAGACTGCAGAAAGCCATGATCGTGCCATTGCATTCTAGCCTGGGCAACAGAGTGAGATCCTCTATCAAAAAAAAAAGTCCATGTAAATTGTTAACCTTGGTTTGTCCTGTGATATCTTTATTTCATCTATTAACCCATCATTTCTCCTAGTCTTTCAGCAAAAGATTGAGGATAGAAAAATAGTCACTTATGGCTGGGCATGGTGGCTCACGCCTGTAATCCCAACACTTTGGGAGGCCCGAGGCAGGCAGATCACAAGGTCAAGAGTTCAAGACCAGCCTGGCCAACATGGTGAAACTCTGTGTCTACTAAGAATACAAACATTAGCTGGGCATGGTGGCGGGTGCCTGTAGTCCCAGCAACTCAGAAGGCTGAGGCAGGAGAATCACTTGAACCCGGGAGGCGGAGGTTGTAGTGATCAGAGATCACGCCACTGCACTCCAGCCTGGGCGACAGAGCGAGACTCCGTCTGGGAAAAAAAAAAAATAGAGAAAAAAGAAAAATAGTCACTTATATTTATGAAAGAAGAGTTTAAGTTGCCTGCAGAGAAATAAAATTCAAAGTGGATATATATCCTTTTATTTCCACTCTCCTCATGTACACAGTTTCTGTTACATAAACCCAAATGTCTTTCTAACTGTGAAATATGTAATCATTACTCATAGGCATCTTTTGAACCAAGGGGAAAGAATGTATGGAAGCCAAACCTAAACACCTATTTTTAGGGAACCCACAGCAAATAAACCCACTACCTTAGCCCAGCTGTTTATTTTATAATTTATCTGTAAAGTACTTGCCCCTGTACATGTGTACGCAAGCCTTTTTTATGTCTGTTTCCCAAGAGACATAAAAGTCCCAGGTGCCTTCAGGGTGGCAGTGGCTCTTTCTAATCTGCAGTGTTTCAGGCGAGCTCTAGCCAGAAAAGCTGGTATACTTCCCTAGTTGATATTCTGTCTGACTTGAGGTTATCAGACTAAGAGAGGTGATTCTGTTCTTCTGTGAGGTTCCCTCCCCTGTCCAGGTTGTGTCAGAAATTAGAATAGAAACAACCCCAGCCACCATTTTCCAAGATGTCTGTGGCTGAAGTAGGACAGCTTCCTCCCTTCAGCAGATTCCGTCAGTATCACTGATCTCATTTCACCGAATCCACTGCTCCTTTTCTATAGCTTCAACAGAAATAGCAGTATGTGTTCTCTTTTATTTAGACAAAACATAATTTAGTCTATTTGTCTGTTTATATTGTCTGTATACTGAATTTCTAACAGATATTGGCCATGTCTTTTCTCTAGATTAACATTGATGCAGTGCCTATCATTTGCACACATACACTTAACCATATTCCTGTTGGTTTTCTCTTTCAGAATCCGAGAGTGTCGAGTGGTCCTGGTTGAAGGTAAAGCCAGAGGCTGTGCCTATCCAGCTCCTTACTTGGATGAATATGGAGAAACAGACCCTGGCCTGAAGTAAGATTTTTTTTTATAATAGGAAGGTTTCAGTAAGTTCTCTTTTATATTGTTTGTTTTCTATTTCAGTCATATTATTGTATGTAAACGGTGATAGTTCTTTAATCACAAAAGGTAATTGAGGCCGGACACTTGGCTTATACCTGTATTCCCAGCACTTTGGGAGGCTAAAGCAGGCAGATCATTTGCGGCCAGGAGTTTGAGACCAGCCTGGCCAACATGGTGAAAACTCGTTGCTACTAAAAATACAAAAATTAGCCAGGCATGGTGTTGCGCGCCTGTAATCCCAGCTACTCGGGAGGCTGAGGTAGGAGAATCACTTGAACCCAGGAGGTTGCAGTGAGCCAAGATCGCCCACTGCACTCCAGCCTGGGTGACAGAGGGAGATTCTGTCTCAAAAAAAAAGTAATTGAGAGCAACCTTTTACTTTTATTTTTTATTTATATATTTATTTTGGGAGACAGAGTCTCCCTCTGTCACCCAGGCTGGAGTGCAGTGGCACTATCTTGGCTCACTGCAACCTTTGCCTCCCAGGTTCAAGTGAATCTCCTGCCTCAGCCTTCTGAGTAGCTGGGACTACAGGCACACGCCACCATACCCGGCTAATTTTTGTATTTTTAGTTGAGACGGGGTTTCACCATCTTGGCCAGGCTGGTCTGGAATTCCTGACCTCGAGTGATCCACCCACCACAGCCTCCCAAAGTGCATGAGCCACTGCACCCGGCCAAGGGCTCTTTTTTAAATGGCTTCAAATTTTAAATATTAAATATGATGCCATTCTTTAGCACATAATTTTCAACAACTGTGTGCTTCTCCAAAATTTGAAGGTAGTATTTCTCCAAAATTTTTAAAGGCCCCAGCCGTCCTAATGTTTCAATGTTCTATTATTTGTAATCAACCTTTCTTCAGAATTGCTTAAAAGGATTGACACTGATAGTATACATTTGTAGTGTCCAGTGATGAAGTTTGGTTTAGAGATATTGTTTCCATTGCAATACTTGAAACTTTTTTTTTTTTTTGAGACAGACTCTCACTCTGTCACTCAGGCTGGATCTCGGCTCACTGCAACCTTTACCTCCAGGGTTCAAGCGATTCTCCTGCCTCAGCCTCCCAAGTAGCTGGTACTACAGGCATGCACCACCACACCCGGCTAAATTTTTTTTGTATTTTTAGTAGAGATGGGGTTTCACTATGTTGGCCAGACTGGTCTCAAACTCCTGACCTCAGGTGATCCAGATGCCCACCTTGGCCTCCCAAAGTGCTGGGATTACAGGCATGAGCCACCCTACCCAACTAAGGCTTTTTGTTAGCCAGCTAATATAGCCTTCTTTCCTTCTGAGCATTAGCAAAATATTTATAATCCTGAACTTTTCTGTATCCTTCCCTGGTGGTAGGAGCTGGGGTCCTACTGATGGCTTATGAAAATGAGGTGACTGACAGCGATCTCAAAAGTACATATAGATAAAGATTAGACCTCCTTACAATAAACTCTTTGGTTCACTGAAATTTTGTTCCTTTGAAATATTGCTCAGAAAGAATAGGCTTAATAGATGGGGCTTGGGACCTTGGATCATACAGAGCTTTGTTTCTATTGGGATGACATTTGACCTGTCTTTGGTTTAGGGAGAAAAGCAGAGTGGTGAAAGTAGTTAATGACTGAGGATAGTCTTAGTTGTTCCACAAGGGTACAAAGCAGAGTTTTAAAATTAATTTGGCAGTTTAAAAATCCCCAACCAGGCGGCCGCAGTGACTCACACCTGTAATCCCAGCACTTTGGGAGGCCAAGGCGGGCGGATCACAAGGTCAGGAGTTCGAGACTAGTTTGGCCAACATGGTGAAATCCTGTCTCTACTAAAAATACAAAAAAAATTAGCAGGCATCGTGGCGGGCACCTGTAATCCCAGCTACTCTGGAGGCTGAGGGAGGAGAATTGCTTGAAACCAGAAGGCAGAGGTTGCAGTGAGCCGTGATCGTACCACAGCACTCCGGCCTGGGCAAAAAGAGCAAAACTCCGTCTCAAAAAAAAAAAAAAAAAAAAAAAAATCCCAACCAGCTGAGGCACTTCAATGTCTAAAGGAATTAGGATCTCACAGTTCTCCATTACTGGCAACAGCCAGACTTAAGTCATTTTGGATTAACTGTTATACAGTGTTAAAAACTGTGCAACTCTAGAATTTAAGTATAATTATTTTATTAAATTATTTGCTAGTTATTTGCTGATAACCAGCCAGTTTGTCATATCATAAGGACAGTTACAACCAAACATCTCTGAGTAGCAAAATATAATTTTAGGGCCTAGTGTTATATGTCAGACCTAACCTCTGCTGTGCAAAGATCATAAATTGAAGCTAGATAACAATATGAAGCCAAAAAGCTATTCAAGCTAACCACCAAAACAGAATAGTGCTGCTTCAAGTTATAAACCTCACTGACCATTTAAGTGAGGTCCCATAATGCCACAGTATACCTGACCTATTTTATGAATAGTCAAGGAGTATATTTCTGCTTTATTAGCTAAGTAGCCTGTCAAGTTCTTAGTGATCAATGGTGAAGGGAAAATATCCCTTTTTAAGCCCTGTGCTGGTGAGTCCTCCCAGCTCCAGGAACATCTCAAGAGTGCATACTAATTTAGACAATAAAGATGTGGCAGTTACTAGATTCAAACTTACATGTTTTTTCTTTTTTCCCTAAAGGAGGGGCAACCCCCTTCATTTATCTCATGAGCGGTATCGGAAGCTCCATTTGGTCTGGCAACAACACTGCATTATAGAAGAGATTGCTAGGAGCCAAGAGACTAATCAGATGTTATTTGGATTCAACTGGCAGTTACTGTGAGCTCCAACTCTGCCTCAAGACAATCACAAATGATGACCAGTAATAAAGGCTGATTCAGAATTATGGAAAACTTTCTGAGGGCTGGGGAAGTATTGGAGGGTCTTTTGCTCCATGTCCAGATTCACTTACATCAATAAAGTATTTCTTAATGGAGTATTGCTTTCAGTTAGCAAACATATGCTTCACAGGAAAAAAGGACGTAGATGAATCTGTTTTATGTGCTGGTATTTCCAGAGAATTTATTCTCCTTCATAATTTGTCTCATTTCATTTCATCCACTTGGTAGATGAAGTCACGTCAAACAGTTGTGGACATTTTTATATGTTGGTTAACTCTTCTGCAATTTTGTATTTGGTGTTTTCCCCGCAAGTTTAGTTCAGCTGACATTGGATCACTGACAAGATTCTAATAATCTGTGATAGTCTTCCTTGCAGCTAAAGAAGAATTGCAGAAACCATGCAATATACTTGAATTGAGAAAGATTCCAAATATAAATTTTTTATTATTTCTCTTTTAAGGAAATACCCCTAATGTGCCACCTGCTGCTATCACCACAAATTAAATTCAATCTCGATGTGGACAGGATGATTTCTGCCAATGTGGAAAAGATTTTTTCTCACTGTAGAACTCAAGAAAAGTTAGGGTAATGTATTTATTATTCATTCCTGATGGTACAAAGAGCTTGCAGTTCTGCACCTCTGACTACCAGTAGCTTTGTTGAGTTTTGAAATAATACTTAACATTTTCCAAAGGCAGATCTCGTTCTGCGAGGAGATTGTGGTACCATCCTATTTGACTCAGAAACTTCTTGTAATTCTGATGTAAACTGTTTATAGAATGAGGATAAGAAAATTCTCCCAATGAGTGGATCATGACATGAGTGGATCATGACAACTGTAAATTAGAACAATCGGATTTAAGCCAATTCCACAATCTTCTATATCTTTGTAAAAGACAAATCCTTGATATTGTCTGTGTGCAACCTTTTCATAAACTCTGGTTTTATGACTAGTACAAACCACCAAAAAAGCCATGTGATCAATAGTCTGTGTCCTGTTATAACATGCTGTGGTTGAGCCATCTTGTTTATAAATAATAGAGCTCTCCTGAATTTGTGCATAGACTTTTTGATTCCTGACTTTTATTTTTTGTATCAAGAAATTGTGATATAAAACAGCAGACAAAAGATAAATGGAAACCTTCCATTTTAACTTACGTTGTTTCTGGGGTAATGTTAGAACCTTGAAAGATGCATTCAAAGACTGTATCTTATTTTGCCCTTGGCTACTAGTGTCTCACATACGTGTGTAAATGTTTTCTTACCTTCTTTTTGCTCAGCAAAGGCAGGCAAGTAAAAATATATTTGCTAAGTGATTCGTGATGCACATTTGGGGCTAGATTTTTTTGATCCTTTTATGTAAAGAAAAGTGATCTTGCAGTAAGGGATTGGCCTGAGCAGACGTCAGAATCACAATCATGATTTTCTACTTGAATAATTACAATTCAGAAGGTATCCGGATAAATAAATACATCTCTAGTGAACAATTTGTAAAAATAACAGGTAAGGATCAGGAAATTCAGTATTCAGTTTGTCAGATTTGCCAGAATAATTAAAGTATTTGAACATTTGTGTTTGTTATGTAATTGTATTGAGTGGATTGTTTGGGAAATCTGGGCTAGAATAGGAAACAGAAGATGCTGACTTCTACCCTAATAGATGGGCCCCAATTCAGCAAAGATAAACGGACTTTCTTTTAGTCCTTTTTATATTAACTTAATAAATTCTGGAGTTAGACTCTTAAGAGGACAGAGGGACTATCTGGCAATGGCCAGCCAGACCTTTACTGCCAAAGAACCCATTTCATATTGCGTTCCACTGATTGCGATTGATTCCAATTTTTGCACTGTAGGTGAGCATATGTCTCAGTGCTGCCCCAAACCCCAGGGATTTCTCATTATGTTCAAATGTCCTAGTGATTTACCTTAATCATTGCAAACAATTATGGTTATGAAGTTTACTTACAAACAAGCAACTGAGTCACTTTATTTTCTTTAGTGTAGTATGTGAAGGCACTGGTTCAACAGGATGGCTCCAGAACTGTGTTTTTCTAATGTTTGGTGAGGGGCTAGTGAGAGTTTTAATGATATGGTGAAGAAAAATATATCTGTATAATTAATTTATTATATTGGTGTATGGGCTGTGAGTTCACCTTTTAGTGGTCATTTGTCATTTCATAACAACTATGCATTTTGGTTCACTGTGATGATGATCTATATTTAGTGACTGCAACATGTTTATACCACTGATTCAAATTCCATCCATGATGAAGTTATACAAATAATGCATATATTGATAACTTTTATTGCAAAAATGTAAATTTAAAACTTGTATAATGTTCTTGTGCTTTTTAAAATAAAATATATGTGTATATTTAAAAAGAAAAAAAAAGGGACTTCTCATGTTTGGGGATTTGGGTTTGAAGTATAAAAATCAGGCCGGGCGCAGTGGCTCAAGCCTGTAATCCCAGCACTTTGGGAGGCCGAGACGGGCGGATCACGAGGTCAGGAGATCGAGACCATCCTGGCTAACATGGTGAAACCCCGTCTCTACTAAAAAAAAAATACAAAAAACTAGCCGGGCGAGGTGGCGGGCGCCTGTAGTCCCAGCTACTCGGGAGGCTGAGGCAGGAGAATGGCGTAAACCCGGGAGGCGGAGCTTGCAGTGAGCTGAGATCCAGCCACTGCACTCCAGCCTGGGCGACAGAGCGAGACTCCGTCTCCAAAAAATAAAAAATAAAAATAAATAAAAATAAAAATCTGTGCCTAGGAAGATTCTCCAGTCAAAACCTTTGTCAGCCCAGGCAAATGTTTTAAAAGACGTAAGTGTTTAGTATATATGGGTCTCCAAACTTTTTTAGCCATATACTTTTATCAATAAATAGTTTTTAAGCTTGCACACCAAATAGAATATAAACACATACACATATTTTATATTCTATATGCAGTGCTTTACTAATACTGCAAATTATAAAACATAGCTTTAAAAAGGAGATTTAAAAATCAGTTAAAAATAGAAATAGATATTTAAATATCTTCCAATCCAATCTGCGTCCTTTTGGATGCACACTCTAATATGAAGACAGCTGTCTAGAGCAGCAGTATCCAGAAGAGTTTTACAGTAATAGAAATGTTCTGGTCGGGTAATCCCAGCACTTTGGGAGGCCAAGGCAGGCGGATCACGAGGTCAGGAGATCGAGACCATCCTGGCTAACACGGTGGAACCCCGTCTCTACTAAAAATACAAAAAATTAGCCAGGTGTGGTGGTGGGCGCCTGTAGTCCCAGCTACTCGGGAGGCTGAGGCAGGAGAATGGCGTGAACCCGGAAGGCAGAGCTTGCAGTGAGCCAAGATCACGCCATTGCACTCCAGCCTGGGCGACAGAACAAGACTCCGTCTCAAAAAAAAAAAAAGAAAGAAATGTTCTGTGTGTATTTACCATACAGAATGGCAGTCACTATTCTCATGTGGCTATTGAACACTGGAGATGTAGCTAGTGCAACTGAGGGCCTGAATTTTTAATTTTTATTTAATTTAAATGGAGTCATGTGTGGCTGGTGGCTACCATATTGGGCAGCATGTATCTAGTGTGGTGGTCCTCAAACTTCACTGTGCATTAAAGTCACCGAGAGAGAGTTAACAAAATCCAGATGCCCGGTTCTCACCCTCGATCTGGAATCAGTCTTCTGGGATTGAGCCTTAAAATAAGCAGGGTGGTTTTCTTCCATGTCTGAGCCATGACTCTTCACGTAAAATGAAGAGGTTGCTTTCTTTTTAGCTTGGTGATTTTCAGACTAAGTGCCAAAGATTCTGGGAGAAACGTAGGCCCGAGAGGGGAGAGAATGCCAAAGCTGGATAGTTGTGATTTTTCATTTTGAGTTTCTGTGTAAGCTTTCATTTGAGAAAAGGGTACCTGGAATTTTTTTAAAATTAGAAGCAGTTGCTTTAGTTTTAAGCTTTAAAATATTCTATGAGGGGGCCGGGCGCGGTGACTCATGCCTGTAATCCCAGCACTTTGGGAGGCCGAGGCGGGTGGATCACAAAGTCAAGAGATTGAGACGGTCCTGGCTAACACAGTGAAACCCCGTCTCTACCAAAAATACAAAAATTAGCTGGGCATGGTGGCGTGCACCTGTAATCCCAGCTACTCAGGAGGCTGAGGTGGGAGAGTCACTTGAACCTGGGAGGCGGAGGTTGCAGTGAGCCAAGATCGCGCCATTGCACTCCAGCCTGGCGACAGAGTGAGACGCCATCTCAAAAAAAAAAAAAAAAAAAAAATTATATGAGGGGCAACACTGAAGGCAAAGAAGGGTTTTTGTTTGTTTGTTTTTCGTTTTGAGTAGGAGTCTCCCTCTGTCACCCAGATCAGTCAAGTGAAATTTGGGGAAAAAGTGGAAATGAAGACTAAGAAGGAATACAAAAATGAAAAGTTACCAATGGGATGCACAGTAAGGAAAAGCTGGAAAGACCCGGGCGTGCGGCGCCCCTGTAGTCCCAGCTACTTGGGGAGCAGAGGTGGGAAGATCCCTTGAGAAGAAGGTCAAGGTTGCAGTGAGCTGACATCACGCCACTGCCCTCCAGCCTGTGTGACAGAGTGACACCCTGACTCAAAAAAAAAAAAAAAATGCAGGGAGCAGGGAAGGAGAAAAAAAGGATTTAGGATAAAGATTTGATATATATTAATTGAAGTCCCTGAAGAAAGAAAAAGCAATGGAACAGAACACAAATGGAAAACTATAATTAGGTAAAAATTTCTTGGGGGAAAAAAGAAAAACTTGAATACATTTTGAAAGAGAACATTGTAAAAACCCAGAAGAGTCAACACCAAAGGATCTTCACATCCAGACAAACTGTCCGAGTACAAAATCCACCCAGACAGTTCAGAGCATGCTAATACTCAGGGAATATTTTTTCCCATGAGCCTTTCCTAAGAAATTTACCAGTGAGCCAGCTTCAGACAATCGTAAATGATTATAGAAGCCTTGGCATAAGGTCTGGGGGTGAGTGTTGCATATGTTTAATTGTACAGATGGGGGAATGAGAGACAAAATTGGATGCTCTAATGATGTAGAATTATTACAACTAACAAAAAATAGGAGAAAAAGGGCAAGTGGGTAGAAAGGTAAATAAACTCACTGATTACATCAGTGGTTTTAGCCAGAATTAAAAAGGTATCAAGCAGAAACCCGCATCCAGGAACAAAGCCCTTTGCTCCTCGCTCAGAATGAATGGAGACCAGAGATCAGATGTTTATGTCCAAGAAAGCAGGATTTCGTTCAGTGCTTCTCCCAGATTGTTAGGGTGCTGACTGAGGATGAGATGGGGCACCCAGAGACAGGAGATGCTATCACCCAGCTTAAGGAGGTCCTGTAGTACAATGCCATTGGAGGCAAGTAACACTGGGCTTTGACAGTGCTAGTAGTATTCCGGGAGCTGGTGGAGCTGAGGAAACAGGATGCTGAGAGTCTCAGCGGGCCCTGACTGTGGGCTGGTGTGTGGAACTGCTGCAAGCTTTCTTCCTGGTGGCAGATGACATCACGGCTTCATCCCTCACCGCTGGGGACAGATCTGCTGGTTACAGAAGCCCGGCGTGGGTTTGGATGCCATCAGTGATGCTATGCTTCTGGAAGGGAAGCATGTATCTACCGCCTGCTGAAGCTCTGTTGCCGGGAGCAGCCCTATTACCTGAACCTGATCCAGCTCTTCTTGCAGTGTTTCTATCAGACTGAGATTGGACAGACCCTGGACCTCATCACAGCCCCCCATGGCAATGCAGATCTTGGCAGATTCACTAAAAAGAGGTACAAATCTAGCATCAAGTACAAGGCAGCTTTCTACTCCTTCTACCTTCCTGTAGCTGCAGCCATGTACATGGCAGGCACTGATGGTGAGAAGGAGCACACCAATGCCAAGAAGATCCTGCTGGAGATGGGAGAGGGAGAGTTCTTTCAGATTCAGGATGATTACTTTGACCTCTTTTGGGGACCCCAGTGTGACCGGCAAAGTTGGCACTGACAAACAGGACAACAAATGCAGCCAGCTGGTGGTTCAGTGTCTGCAACGGGCCACTCCAGAACGGTACCAGATCCTGAAGGAGAATTACGGGCAGAAGGAGGCCAAGAAGGTGGCCCCGGTGAAGACTGTATGAGGAGCTGGATCTGCCAGCCATGTTCTTGCAATAATAGGAAGACAGTTACAGCCACATTATGAGTCTCACTGAACAGTACGCAGTGCCCCTGCCCCCGGTCATCTTTCTAGGGCTGACGTGCAACATCTACAAGCGGAAAAGTGACCTAGAGACTGCAAGGCTGGGGAGAGGAGGCCCTCAATAAATTATTGTGTAACCTTAAAAAAATAAAAATTAAAAATAAATAAATAAATAAGGTATCACTTGAAGGTGACAAATCAAGAAATAAAAACAAGTGGCCTGGCACGGTGGCTCACGCCTGTAATCCCAGCACTTTGGGAGGCCAAGGTGGGTCAGGAGATAGAGACCATCCTGGCTAACACGGTGGAACCCCATCTCTACTAAAAATACAAAAAGTTAGCCGGGCGTGGTGGCGGGCGGCTGTAGTCCCAGCTACTTGGGAGGCTGAGGCAGGAGAATGCGTGAACCCAAGAGGCAGAGCTTGCAGTGAGCCGAGATCGCACCACTGCACTCCAGCCTGGGTGACAGAGCGAGACTCCGTCTCAAAAAAAAAAACCAAAAAACAAAAAAACAAGTACACACATTGACACTAGGACAAAGCTAGTGGCTAAATGGTGAGAGAGAAGGAGCAGGGTAAGAAGCAATTTCAAAATTGGTCATGTATTAAGAAACCAACAGGCCGGGCGCGGTGGCTCAAGCCTGTAATCCCAGCACTTTGGGAGGCCGAGACGGGCGGATCACGAGGTCAGGAGATCGAGACCATCCTGGCTAACACGGTGAAACCCCGTCTCTACTAAAAATACAAAAAACTAGCCGGGCGAGGTGGCGGGCGCCTGTAGTCCCAGCTACTCCGGAGGCTGAGGCAGGAGAATGGCGTAAACCCAGGAGGCGGAGCTTGCAGTGAGCTGAGATCTGGCCACTGCACTCCAGCTCCGGCGACAGAGCAAGACTCCGTCTCAAAAAAAAAAAAAAAAAAAAAAAAAAAAGAAACCAACAGTATTTAAGGAAAGAGAATATTACATAAAGATGTTAGTGTAAAATTTACTGCTAGAAGTACACCACCAAAGAGGAGGAAAAATCAAATAGACTACATAGTGAAGCAGTGTGGTTCCCACCCTGTGCCCCGAGCTGTAGCCAGGATAGGCAGATAAATAATTATTTTACTTGTTTTTAATCAATCTTTCTTAAATGTATGTATAGTTCACATTTATTTCAGTGTTTATTATTAGAAGAGTTTTCATCTTTATTTAGAAGTTTGGGCCAGGCGTGGTGGCTCACACCTGTAATCCCAGCACTTTGGGAGGCCGAGGTGGGCAGATGACCTGAGGTCAGGAGTTTGAGACCAGCCTGACCAACATGGAGAAACCCTGTCTCTACTAAAAATACAAATTGGCTGGGTGTGGTGGCGCATGCCTTAATCCCACCTACTCAAGTGGCTGAGGCAGAAGAATCGCTTGAACCCGGGAGGCGGAGGTTACAGTGAGCCGAGATCACGCCATTGCACTCCAGCCTGGGCAACAAGAGCGAAACTCCGTCTCAAAAAAAAAAAAAAAGAAGTTTGGTGATGTTTTTGTGATGCGAAGTATGCCATACGAACTTAACTCTTGTTTATAATAATTCGCCTATGGTAAAACTGGCTTCGTTATATATCATTTTGCTTAAAGTCATAGTTCCCAAGGGTTAATGATATTAAATGAAGACTTACTGTACTGCTTCACACCTACCAGAAAGGCTATAATCAAAAAGATGGGGAATAACGTGTTGGCAAGAATGTGGAGAAAATGAAACCCTCATACATCGCTGGTGAGGATATACAATGGTACAGCTGCTTTAAAAAACAGATGGGCAGTTCCTGATAATATCCATTACCAGATGACTTAGCAATTCTCCTCCCCGGTGTATACACAAGAGAATTTGTAACATCTTCACACACACACACAAAAACGTATACACAAATGTGCATAGCAGCATTATTCATAATAGCCCAAACAGGAAACTACCCAATTGTCCATCAACCAATGAATGGATAAATACAATATCTATCCATACAATGGAATATTATGCACCCACAAAGAGGAATGACATTCTGATGCGTGCCATAGCATGGGTAAATCTTGTAAACATTATGCTCAGTGAAAGAGGCCAGTCACAAAAGACCATATATTGTATGATTCCCTTTATATCCAATGTCCAGAATTAGACAAATCCATAGAGACAAACAGTAGATTAGTGGTTGTCAGGGGTTGGGAAGACAGGGGAGTGAGGGATGACTGCTAATGGGTATGGGGTTTCTTACTGGGTTGATGAAAATATTCTGGATTAGACTGTTTCTGATTCAATGCGTCCTGGAGCATGGCACCCACCTTCAAAGCCGACACTTGAACTGTGCCTTCAGCAGGCCATTCCAACATTGTATTAGCTCAGCTGCTCCTGAGTGGTGCAATATGCAGTACAACCAGGGTAGCCCATAGTCACTGGCCCACTGCAGCACTTTCTTACTGTGAAGTGGGTTCCCTGGTTACATGCTGTGCTGAGTGGAATTCCATGTTGTAGAACAGGTACTTGACAAGCCCCCAGATACTGGTGCTGCCTGAAGCTCTGTGGGCAGGAAAGGCAAACCCGTACGCTGAATAGGTATCTGTTCATATGCGAATGAACCACTGACTCTTCTAGGATAGAAACATCCCGGCCAGGCACAGTGGCTCATGTCTGTAATCCAAGCACTTTGGGAGGCCAAGGCAGGAGGATTGCTTGAGCTCAGGAGTTTGAGACCACCTTGGGCAACATAGTGAGACCTTGTCTCTACTAAAAATAAAAAAAATAATTAGCCAAGTATGGTAGTACACACCTGTAGTTCCAGCTATTCAGGAGGCTGAGGCAGGAGGATTGCTTGAGCCTGGGAGATTGAGTCTGCAATGAGCTGTGATTGTGCCTCTGTACTCCAGCCTGGGTGGCAGAAGGAGACTGTCTCAAAAAAAAAGTAGTCAAGTTGCTGCAAAATAGCTGGTTGATCTTGAAAAACAGTGCACAGGCTGGGTGAGGTGGCTCACACCTATAATCCCAGCCCTGTGGGAGGCCGAGGTGGCCAGATCACCTGAGGTCAGGAGTTTGAGACCAACCTGACCAACATGGTGAAACCCCGTCTCTGCTAAAAATACAAAAATTAGCCAGGCATGGTGGCATGTGCCTGTAATCCCAGCTACTTGGGAGGCTGAGACAGGAAAATCACTTGAACCCAGGAAGCAGAGGTTGCAGTGAGCCGAGATCATGCCACTGCACTCCAGCCTGGGTGAAAGAGTGAGACTCCATCTCAAAAAAAAAAAAAAAAAGAAAAGAAAAACAAAAATAATGCCACATCCACAGAGCACTGGTCTCTGTTGCCGACAGGATGGACATTCCAAGGTGGCAGTCTTGCTGCATGGAGGTCCGTGCCACTGGGCCTATGCTTAACCCCCGTCTGTCCAGTTGTGTACCCATTGTGCCAGTTTCCAAAGGGTGCTAAAACATTAGTTTGAGCAGTATTTTGACACTTGATTGTTTTTGTCCCTCTTCTGTAATGGATGCTTTCTGGTGGCTGTTAACATGTAACGCAGAAATCTTCAGTGAGCACTATGTGCACTCACTTAGCCCATCTACAGTAACATACAGGATCTACTCTTTGTGTTCAGGTTTTTCATCTTTGAGATTCATCCATGTTGTATGTTCCAGTAGGGCTTTCTTCTTATTGCTAGTTAGTATCTAGTTGTGTGAGTACGTAATTTACTCACTCTCCTATTAATAGACATCTGGGTTGTTTCTAAAGTTGCCATTTGGAATAAAGCTGTTATGAGCTTTTTTTTTTTTTTTGAGACAGGGTCTCACTTTGTTGCCCAGGCTGAAGTGCAGTGACGTGATCTCAATGACCTGCAGCTTCAACCTCCTGGGCTCAAGAGATCCTCCCACCTCAGTCCCCCAATTAGCTGGAACTACAGGCGTGTGCCACCATGCCCAGCTACTTTTTTTGTATTTTTTGTAGATCAAGGTTTCACCATGTTGCCCAGGCTGGTCTCGAACTCCTGAGCTCAAGCAATTCACCCGCCTCGGCCTCCCAAAGTACTAGGATTACATGCATGAGCCACCACGCCTGGCCAAAGTATGGACTACAGTGACTTCCTTCCAAAGAATACAATATAAAAAAAAAAAAAAAAAAAAAAAAAAGAATACAATATGAAATGAAGAAAAAAGGGTAACTTTACAGTGAAGACACCTGATAAACATTACCTCAACCAGGTGAGCAAGGTAAATATCAGTAGTGATAGAATCATGTTGATGGTATGTAACCTTGATACAATGAAATGGTACTTTATGTGGTTTTCCTCCCTAAAACCCGTAACTCCAGTCTAATAATAAGAAAAACATCACATTCCAATAGAGAGACAAGCTACAACATACTTAACAGTATTCCTCAAAGCTGTCCAAGTCACAGACGTGAGGTGGTGCCCTGGATGAGTTCCTAGAACAGAAAAAGGACACTAGGTAAAAACTAAGGATATTTGGACAAACTGTGGACTTTAGTTAATAATAATTATCCATTTTATTATTTTTATTTTATTTATTTATTTTATTTTTATTTTTATTTTTATTTTTTTTTTTGAGGCAGGATCTCACTCTGTCACCCAGACTGGAGTGCAGTGGCATGATCTTAGCCCACTGCAACCTCCACCTCCTGGGTTCCAGTGATTCTCCTGCCTCAGCCTCCTAAGTAGCTGGGACTACAGGCACTCACCATCATGCCTGGCTAATTTTTGTATTTTTTAGTAGAGATGGGGTTTCACTATGTTGCCCAGGCTTGTCTCGAACTCCTAACCTCAAGTGATCTGCCCGCATCGGCCTCCCAAAGTGCTGGGATTGCAGGCGTGAGCCACTGCACCCGGCCTTGTTATTATTATTTTTTTAGAGACAGGGTTTTGCTAGGTCACCCGGGCTGGAGTACAGTGGTGAGATCATAGCCCCCTGTAACGCTGAACTCTGCGCTCAAGAGATCCTCCCTCCTCAGCCTCCTGAGTAGTTGGGAATATAGGTATACACCATCATGCCTGACTAGTTTTAAAATTTTTTGTAGCAATGGCATCTCACTATTTTTCCCAGGCTGGTCTTGAACTCCTGGGCTCAAGCAACCCTCCTGCCTCACAATATACTCTTTTTATACTTTTTGAATGTTTTAATGCTGTTTGAATTTTGCATACAGCAAGAAATAAAGATTCTTCTGAGAAGGGGACCCTCTCTATACCAGGGTGAGAAAACAGTCCTTATCACCATAGACGGAACTGGAGGCAATACACATGTAAAACTCATAAAATTTGTATACTTTTCTCTGGTTAATCTGCATGACGTCAATGTAGTTTTTACATCCAGCTGAAGAGCGCACTAAGAGCTAAAAGAGAGGTTGGAGGTTATCTCTGCCTCCCTACAATATATAAGAAACCAGTAATAAAAGTCAGGGAACATCCATGGGAGACATGGATGGAAAGGAGACTTACTCTTCACTGTATATATAAATATAAATATAAATATATATATATATATTTTTTTTTTTTTTCAAGACAGGGTCTCACTCTGTTGCCCAGGCTGGAGAGCAGTGACATGATCACATCTCACTGCAGCCTCGACCTCCTAGGCTCAAGCAATCCTCCCACCTCAGCCTCCAGAGAATCTAGGACCATGTCCAGTTCATTTAATTTTAATTTTAATTTTTGTAGAGACAGGTTCTTACTATGTTGCCCAGGCTGGTCTCAAACTCTTGGGCCAAGCAGTCCTCCTGCCTCACAATATACTTTTTTTTAATACCTTTTGACCTTTTGAATGTTGCACTATATGAATATATTTTCTATTAAACAAACAAATAAATAAAATCAGATAAAAAAGAAGATGGTCTACCAAATCCTCCTCCTGACATTTGTAGTTGGAGTGGACTAGAATTTTTCCTGTCAGGAAAGACTAGGCAAGGGGTAGCTGAGAATAACCCAAACTGTTCTGAGATCCTTCCAGGAGGAGCCTCTGGGTAAAAGTAAACACAGCGAAGCAAGAGGCAAGGAAAGAGAATCTGGGAGCTCAGCAGGAATACTTTTCACACAGGTCAGACTGTCCTATCCAATGGCCTGTCCTCAATCCTGTCCTTCCATCTTCCTTTTAAATGTTGGCTTTTCTCCAGGTTCCAGTCTTGCCCTCTTGCCTTCTTACTTCCTAGGTACTTCCTTGTGGATTTCATCCATCAAAGTCATTGATTCTAATTAGAGCTGGGATCAAATGAGAGAGAAATACTGAAGCTATTTTGAACAGCAGCTACTATTGTTTTGAAAGTCAGTTTTATGGTCTATGAGGGATTAACGCTTAGGTGAGTTAATACGGTTTAAAAATAGGGAAATCCCTATGTTTACTCTTTATTTATTTGAGACAAGTCTCACTCTGTCTCCCAGACTGAAGTGCAGTGAAGCAATCTCGACTCACTGCAACCTCCGCTTCCCAGGCTCAAGCGATCCTCCCACCTCAGCCTCCCAACTAGCTGGGACTACAGGAGTGCACCACCATACCTAGTTAATTTTTGTATTTTTTTGTAGACCTGGGGTTTTGCCATATTGCCCAAGCTGGTCTCAAACTCCTAAGCTCAATTGATCAGTCTGTCTCAGCCTCCCAAAGTTCTGGGATTGCAGGCATGAGCCACCGCCCCCAGCCTAGTTTTTTACTTTTATTTTCTCCTAATTATTATCCGTGCATGACTCTAGGCGAGGTGGCATGTAAAAGTTAATAAATTTGCTCCTGCAGAGTGGGATTTATAATTTGCAAAAGACCAACACAATTAGTGTCCAGTGTACGAAATGGCACAAGGTCAAACCAACAATTAAAGGAGCATCAAAATAAGCCTGTATTAGTCCCTTCTCACACTGCTCTGAAGAAATATCCGAGACTGGGTACTTTACAAAGGAAAGAGGTTTAATTGACTCACAGTTCCACATTGCGGGGAAAGCCTCAGGAAACTTACAATCATGGCAAAAGGCAAAGGAGAAGCAGGAGGCACCGTCTTCACAAGACAGGAGGACAGAGTGAGTGTAAACAGGGGAAATGCCAGATGCTTATAAAACCACCGGATCCCATGAGAACTCACTATCAAGAGAGCAGCATGGGGGCGGGGGGATCACCGTATCAAAGCCTGATTTGAAGTTTTCAAATGTTTTGTTGTAATTCTTAGCAAAGATGACACAAACCATAGGAGTTTTACAGCCATTTATTGAAGAAATCCCTGAGTTCTAACATAGAAATAAATAATTAATGCAGAAACGACAAAAGCAAGGATATATAAATGAATAATATTATGAATGCAAATTAAAAGATGCAAGAAAATGTAAGAGTTGAACTCGAGCTTTACTTCTTGTAGGAAGTGTTGTTTTTTAACGCTCCCTGTGGCAGGCACACAGCAACGTCCACTTGCCTCCACAGGATGTCCATGTTCTACCCTGAAACCTGTGACATGTTTACCTTACGTGGCAAAAGGGACTTTATAGGGGTGATTATGTGTGCAAATCTTGAGATGGAGAGTTTCCTGGATTATCCAGGTGAGCCCAAATTAATCACATGGATTCTTTTTTTTTTTTTTTTTTTTTTTCCTGAGAAGGAGTCTTGCTCTGTCACCCAGGCTGGAGGGCAGTGGCGCGATCTCTGCTCACCGCAAGCTCCACATTCCAGGTTCAAACGATTCTCCTGCCTCAGCCTCCTGAGTAGCTGGGACTACAGGCACGCGCCATCAGTCCCGGCTGATTTTTGTATTTTTAGTAGAGACGGTGTTTCACCATGTTGGTCAGGCTGGTCTCAAACTCCTGACCTTGTGATCTGCCTGCCTCAGCCTCCCAAAGTGCTGGGATTATAGGCGTGAGCCACCACGCCCGGCTAATCACATGGATTCTTAAAAGGAGAAGAGGCTTGCAGAAGCCTGGGTCAGAGAGACATACCATGAGGACTTGGCCCACTGTTGCTGCTGACTTTGAAGACGGAGGAAGTGGGCCAAAAGCCAGGGCATACGGGCAGCCTCTAGAAGCTGGAAAAGGCAAGGGATCAAATTCTCTCCTTGCGCCTCTACAAAGGAAGGCAGCCCTACCAACTCCTTCATTTAAGCCCAGTGAGACCCATGTTGGACTTCTGAGCGACAAGGCTGTAAGATAAAAACGTCGTGTTGTTTAAGCCACTAGGTTGGTGTTCATTTGTTACATCAGCACAGAAAGCTGGTG
Organism: Piliocolobus tephrosceles; assembly: GCF_002776525.5. Taxonomy (NCBI): domain Eukaryota; kingdom Metazoa; phylum Chordata; class Mammalia; order Primates; family Cercopithecidae; genus Piliocolobus; species Piliocolobus tephrosceles. Next base: position 1,637,184 of record NW_022291865.1, read on the forward strand.
TGCACTGCCCCCAGCCCTGGGTAGAACTGAACACTCTGTGCATTTGCTGCCCTGCTGGATCCTAAGCAGATGTTGATCAGAAGACCTATTTCCAAGATGGCTCCCTAACATGGGTGTGAAATATTTTTTTCCAATATTTTATTATGAATGTTTTCTTTTCTCTTCTTTTTTTATAGACAAGGTCTTACTCTGTTGCCTAGGCTCGAGTGCAGTGGTGCAATCACAGCTCATTGTAACCTTGAACTCCTGGGCTTAAGTGATCCTCCCACCTCAGCCTCCCAGGTAGCTAGGACCACAGGCATGCAACACTATGAAGGGCTAATTCTTTATTATTTTTAAATTTTTGGTAGACATGGGGTCTTACTGTGTTGCCCGGGCTGGTCTTGAACTCCTGGCCTCAAGTAATCTTCCCATTATAGCCTCCCAAAGTGCTGAGATTACAGCCATAAGCCACCAAAACTGGTCTATTATGAATATTTTTAAACATACAGCAAAGTTGAAAGAACTTTATAGCGACCATCCATATACCACCACCAAGATTCTACCAGTAGTAATTTGCTATACTTGCTTTATCATGTATCTATCCACCTATCCATCCCTCTATTCATTCATCAATCCCTCTTATTTTTTGGAGAAAATTAAAAGTCAATTGCAGTAATTAATACATATCCCCCCAATGTATTTTGCATGCATATAATTAACTAGACCTCAATATTTTTTGCAGGTTTTTTCTTCTCTTTTTCTTTTTCTTTTTTTTTTTTTTTGAGTCAGAGTCTCACTCTGTCACATAGGCTGGAGTGCAGTGGTGCAATCTCACCTCACTGCAGCCCCAACCATCTGGGCACAAACAGTCCTCTCACCTCGGCCTCCCAAGTGGCTGGGACTACAGGCGCATGCCACTATACCCAGCTCATTTATTTTTATTTTTGTAGAGAAGGGATCTCACTATATTGCCAAGACTGGTCTTGAACTCTTGGGCCCAAGCAATGCTCCTGCCTTGACCACCTAAAGTGCTGGGAAAGGCATGCAGGCCACCGTGCCTGGGCAGTCTTTTCTTTTGATATAAAATTTACATTCAATGAAATGCACAAATCTTAAGTGTACATTCACAGAGTTTTGACAAATGCATGCACTTACAGAACATTATCATTACTTTCTATACCTTACCAGCTAATCCCAGCCCCTGTCTCCTCAGAGGCAACCATTGTTCTCATTTTTTTCTACCATAGATTAGCGTGTTTCGTGCTAGAGTTTTACATAACTGGAATAATCCAGTATGTTTCTTTTCCATAAGACTTCTTCATATAAATAGAATCATATAATATGATGCTTTGGCAAGGTTTATTTCATTCAGCATATTGTTTTTGAGATGCATCCGTGTAGTTTTGTGTATTAGGTTATCTTTAGTGTTGAGTGATATTCCACTTATGAACATAGTACAGTAGTTTGTAGTCTATTCTCCTTCGGACCTGAGCTGTTTCCTATTTTGGGATATTATAAATAAAACTACTTTGAACATTCTTGAGTTAGTCTTATGTTTAGTCTGAATGAAATTTCCAGATCTTTTTTTCAACATGGATGTACCATTTACATTCCCACCAACAATGTATGAGAGCTCTGGTTGCTCCACATCCTCACAAACATTGGATGCTGTTAGTCTTTCTAATTTTAGCCATATAGTAGGTATGTTATATTTTTTGCCCATTTTTCCATTGTTTTAAATTCTTTTTTCCCTGGATTTTTAAGCTTTTTAAAATATATCCAAGATACTAGCTCTTTATCTGTGAAATATATTTTAAATATTTTATCTCACTGATTTTGACTTTATAGTTTCAATTCCATAAAAAGTTCTTTTAATGTTTTGTGATTAAATTTTTCAATCTTTTCAAAAATTACGTCTGGATGTTGAATGATAATTAGGAAGCCTCTTCTCACACCCAGGTTCAGAGGAATTCATCCATGTTTTCTTCTAGTACTTGTATGATTTCAGTTTTTACATTTAGATCTCTGATCCATTTGGAGTTTATTCCTGTTTGTGGTTCAATTTTATTATTATTTTTAACCATCTAATCTGGTTCTCTGGACACTGTTTCTAAGAGGGTCCATCTTTGTCCCAACTATCTGAGATGTCACCTTTAACATATGTAAAATGTACTTGAGTTTATTCTTAACTTCCTATTACATTCAACTAGAATTCAAAGTTTAAAATTTTTATTTTTTCCAGTTGTTTTTATTTTCCCAGCAACACATTTTTTGAAAATCTGTGTGAGCAAAAAATGAAGTTTCAGTTTACTAAGAAAAGAGGAGACGAGGCGAGGTGGCTCACACCTGTAATCCCAGCACTTTAGGAGGCCGAGGCGGGTGGATCACCTGAGGTCAGGAGTTTGAGACCAGCCTGGCCAACATGGTGAAACCCCATGTCTACTAAAAATACTAAAAAATTAGCTGGGCATGGTGGTGGGCACCTATAATCCCAGCTACTGCCTCCTACTGAGGCAGGAGAATTGCTTGAACCCAGGAGGTAGAGGTTGCAGTGAGCCAAGGAGGTTGCACTCCAGCCTGTACGACAAGAGAGAAACTCCGTCTGAAAAAAAGAAAGAAAGAAAAAAGAAAAGAGGAATAAGGATACTGTCCTTTTGCAAGGCTAGAGCTCATCTCCAGCTGGATCTGGATATTCCCCCACAGACTTGCAACCCTGACTTGTTTAGAGCAAGCTTTACATGCGAGCACAGTGAGATGCTGTGCTAAGAATAATCAGGGATTCTATTTGAACGCCGTGTATCAGACAGACTGACCCAGGAACACAGAAAGCCAGGTTTCTAGTTCTACTTTCTACACTGCTGTTACCACTTCTAAGGTAAATTTTCTGGAACTGTTCTCTCTTCTGAATTCTCCACACTGAAGGATTTTCTTTGTTGTTTTAACAATCACCCTTGTTGTGTTTCTGGGTAAGAGTCAAAGAAAATAAAAAAGCAACTTGCTGGGTGCAGTGGTTCAAACCTGAAATCCTAGTGCTTTGGGAGGTTAAGGTGAGAAGATACCATGAAGCCAGCAGTTCAAGACCAGACTGGGCAACAGAGTGCTAGCCCTGGCCCTACAAAATAATAATAAAAAAAAAGACAAGCTGGTACACTGCTGGAGTTCTAGCTACTGAGGAGGCTGAGGTAGGAGAATTGCTTGAGCTCTGGTGTTCGAGGTTACAGAGAGCTATACTGGCACCCTTACACTCCAGCCTGGGCAACAGAGTGATACTATTTATTTTCTTTGAAAGCATCTTAATACAGAAAAATGCAGAAAAAGGCTAACCCGGAGGTGTTGATAGCACTTGTTTGAAAGTTAAAACAGGCTGGGCGTGGTGGCTCAAGCCTGTAATCCCAGCACTTTGGGAGGCCGAGACGGGTGGATCACGAGGTCAGGAGATCGAGACCATCCTGGCTAACATGGTGAAACCCTGTCTCTACTAAAAAATACAAAAAACTAGCCGGGCGAGGTGGCGGGCGTCTGTAGTCCCAGCTACTCGGGAGGCTGAGGCAGGAGAATGGCATGAACCCGGGAGGCGGAGCTTGCAGTGAGCTGAGATCCAGCCACTGCACTCCAACCCTGGCAACAGAGCGAGACTCCGTCTCAAAAAAAAAAAAAAAAAAAAGTTAAAACAATGTGTTACATCACTTGTATTTTTGTACTTATTAGTATTTAACTTTTTGCATTAATTGTTTTAAAATACCTACTGAGTGTACTTAATATTTACAAAGTGAAGAAGGTATGGGGAATACATGGTATAAGAAATTATCCCTCTACATTCTATAAAAATAAGACATACAAAAACTATAATTCAAAATAGCATATATATGAACCATATCTTATATGTTTTTAATCCTTCATAGGATATCCTATGGTAACTGATGTAGGTACTCAATACATTTCTGGAAATTTTTATCTGCCATCTACAAATATATTTTATTTTGTAGAACATACAATTCCCAAAATGACACCACCAGAAAAATATTTCAAGATCATCTTTGGCCAGGCGCAGTGCCTCGTGCCTGTAATCCTAACACTTTGGGAGGCCGAGGTGGGTGAATCACCTGAGGTCAGGAGTTCGAGACCAGCCTGGCCAACGTGGCGGAAACCCGTCTCTACTAAAAATACGAAAATTAGCCTGGCGTGGTGGTGCTCGTCTATAATCCCAGCTACTCAGGAGGAGTCAGGAGAATCACTTGAACACAGGAAGCAGAGGTTGCAGTGAGCCAAGATCATGCCACTGCACTCCAGCCTGGGTGACAGAGTGAGACTCCGTCTCAAAAAAAAAAAAAGATTATCTTTATCATGAGCATAATCAGGTCTTTAAAGATGATTAAAATCCTTAGCCACTGGCTAGTGGGCTTTGATTAATGTCAAAAATACAAAACCAGTTTTGCTTCAATACATCTTGCAATGGAACACTATTATCACTAGGGTGCGCTATTAGCATTGCTAGTCAGTTAATGATCCTGCCAGAAGAGCCTGAAAATCACAGAAAGCTGTCCAGGGTTAGGAGTGGAGTGGCTGGTTCCTGAACTAGACTAAAAGTCACTGAACTTTTTCCAGACTGTAACAGGCACAATCATAACATCACCCCACTACTTTCTAATTTTAAATCTGTGAGTATACAACAATAATATATTAATGGGGCCGGGAACGGTAGCTCACACCTGTAATCCCAGCACTTTGGGAGGCCGAGGGCAGCGGATCACCTGAGGTCTGGAGTTCGAGACCAGCCTGGTTAACATGGTGAAACCCCCGTCTCTACTAAAAATACAAAAAAATTAGCTGGGCGTGGTGGCGGGCGTCTGCAATCCCAGCTACTAGGGAGGCTGAGGCTGGAGAATCACTTGAATCCGGGAGGCAGAGGTTGCAGTGAGCTGAGATTGCGCCATTGCACTCCAGCTTGGCTAACGAGAGCAAAACTCTGTCTCCGGAAAAAAAAAAAAAAAAGAAATCCTTGCAACAAAACTACGGCAAATATATATAGCTATAATTCACTCTTCTAATAAGACTTTCAAAAAGTTAACGGTTAATGATATAATTATTCTGTGTTTCGTAAAAGGCCTAAATGGGAAGCAGATCAAGAAATAACTACAATTAGAATTACGTTGTAAATGTAAACTCTTTTAGTTTCTTTTCTCACTTTACTAGGTCCAATCAATGTCAATCTTCTCTGATATTATGGTCTATTTTAGTCATTATCATTAAACACAATTGATAATCAATAGGTTAAAAGAGAATAAACTCATGTCTCCCAAATTGAGAGTTTTTTTTGCCTTGCCCCCTCAACACCGTTTTCTCTTACCTAATTCTTTTTGCTTGAAATTTCTTGAATTAGAAATCAAGACCGGGTGCAGTGGCTCACGCCTGTAATCACAGCACCTTGGGAGGCTGAGGCGGGTGGATCACGAGGTCATGAGTTCAAGACCAGCCTGGCCAACATAGTGAAACCTTGTCTCTACTGAAAATACAAAAATTAGAAATCAAGGCCAGGTGTGGTGGCACATACCTGTGGTCCCAGCTACTTGGGAGGCTGAGACAGGAGAATCGCTTGAACCCAGGAGGTGGAGGTTGCAGTGAGCCAAGATGGTGCCATTGCACTCCAGCCTGGGTGACAGAGCAAAACTCTGTTTCTTTAAAAAAAAAGAAAAGAAATCAAGGCTGGGTGCAATGGCTCACAACTGTAATCCCAGCACCTTGGGAGGCTGAGGTGGGCAGATCACGAGGTCAGGAGTTCGAGACCAGCCTGGCCAACATAATGAAACCCTGTCTCTACTAAAAATACAAAAATTATTCTGGCATGCTGGCAGGCGACTGTAATCCCAGCTACTTGGGAGGCTGAGGCAGGAGAACTACTTGAACCTGGAAGGTGGAGGTTGCAGTGAGCCAAGATTGTGCCACTGCCCTCCAGCCTGGGTGACAAGGTGAGACTCCATCTCAAAAAAAAAAAAAAAAAAAAAAAAAAAAATCAAGCCTTTTACTTAAAAATGAGTTTTTCAAAAACACACAAACACTTGAGTTAGTGAATATATGTGATGTGAATGCCTTTCTGTCAAAATCAGAATGCAGCTGACACTGGCTTAAAGAAATGAAGCTCTCAGAGAACCCCAAGGATTTGGCTTTTGAGTATCTTTATATGCTGTATACCTCTTTTACAGCAGTTATTACAATGTGTTATAGTAAGATTTGCATGTTTGCTAATCATTACATTGTGAAACCCTGAGGGACAGGACTGAATTTATTCAAATTTGTTTTCCCAGTGCCTATCAGAGTAGATGGCATTAGTAGGCTCTATAAAATCTTGTTTTTGGGGCCCGGGCATGAGGGCGCAGGCTCGGTGGGTCAAGCCTGTAATCCCAGCACTTTGGGAGGCCGAGACGGGTGGATCACGAGGTCAGGAGTTCAAGACCATCCTGGCTAACATGGTGAAACCCCGTCTCTACTAAAAATACAAAAAACTAGC